>NW_007098587.1:708-22944 GCF_000164805.1 Carlito syrichta | reverse complement strand
TTCTTGTGTCTCCTCAATTCTTTTTAATCTCTCCATTATTGTCTTGATATCTACGTTTGTTGTTTGAGACCCTTCATTCTGGGGGCTCTTCATTGTTTGCATTCCGTAGTCAGTTTTCTCAGTGTCTGCCCTCCCAGGGGTCTGGGAGAGACCCATACTCTTCTTTTGGTTTTTCTTCATTTGTGTAGATTTTTCTTTCTCTCCCCCTTTCTCTCCCCTTCTTTAATTCCGTTTTTGAGGCAAGGTGGGGTTGCTTTTATTTCTCTTCTGCAATATCCTGTTCTTCCATATAAGGGTCTTCTGGCTTTGTTCACTTTTCAGGTTGGAGCATAGTCTGCAATTTGTACTTTTTGCACTTTTGAGGTTTAATTGAGAGGGAAGCTGTGGTTCAGAATGCTGATTCTAGCATCCATGAACAGGAGTATGAGCCTGGAGCCTATTTCCCTCTACCTTACAATCTGTCCTTTCAGCAGTATGTAATCTTGGTCCCTAGATTAAAATGGGGGGCATAAAAGAGGAAAATAATTGAGGAAGGGGGGTCAATAGGGGGTTAGAAAGAGAAGAGCGAGAGGGAAAACAGATATACATACGAACTATCAGGTGAGAAAGAGACACCAGGCCGGGAAGAAATGAAGAAAGACACATAAGAAAGATTCCCTAAAGAGTACTGATAACTACACAGAGACAGGCCAATAAAATCAAGAGACAGTGTAAGTCAGAAGGTAAACAACAAACGTGATTAAAACCAACAGTTACAATGATAAAATAATAAGTCAAAGTAAGTGATCAGACTAAAGTCACTTCTCTGATCTCTGATTCTGGCCTCTCCCCTTTGTTTTTCGCTGCAGCATAGGGGTGGAGCTTGGTCTCCTGTTTCGCACCATTGCCTTAGAAACTGAGGTAGTTTGTTGATAGGTGGGTGGGGCAATGAAAATCTCTGCCTGGAGAATGGCGAGGTAGTTTATGTAGATCTATTTTTCTCCACTTGTCTGGGTCCCCCAGCTTGGGGTCTCACACTGAGTGCCTCAACCAGGGTGGGCCCGGAGTTCCAGAGCTCCAAAGCTCCAAAGGGCAGGCAGTGGGCGGCGAGAGTGGCTCTGGGCCCCCCACAGGGTACTTCAGCCAGGAATGGGACCGGTGTCTCTGAGGGGCGGGTGCCCATAGCCTCCCTGAGTGGCGGCTTGGTGCTGGGTGCCGGGCTGGAAACAATGTATCCTGGTAGGGGGCTGGGACCCAAGACTTCCACACACGCAATGGAATAGCAGCTGCAGGGGGCCACAATATCTGACCCTGTGTGGGACCGAAGGTCCCCGGGCCTCGCACCAGTGCAGCTGGTGGTACGCTGGGGGTTGGGGGAAGAGAGGTAAGAGTCTTTTGGGGAACTCAAGTTTGGAGAATCTCACTAGTTCACCTATGCCATCGCCATCTTGTTCCTCCAGGCTTCGGTACACTTTTATATGACTGGCTTTGCAGTAAGTTTGTCTATACCAGCATCACCACAAATATGTGAGGAATGAGGGACAGCTATGATGTCACTAGGCTACAGGAACTTATCAGCTCCATTATAATCTTATGGGACTACCATTGTGTATGTGGTCTATCATTGACTGAAATGTTGTTATCCAACTCATGACTGTTTGTATAGATTAGATAAATAGATAGAGCAACAGACAGATAGATAGATAGATAAATAGATAGGTAGATAGATATAGAAATGAGTAAGGTAAACAAGCATTTATTGAACATTGCTAGATCCCAATGCTTTTGTATAGATTCTGTTTTTCCCAGGTATTTTTTACCAATATACCCATGTTTTTTCCTGTTTCCTGAGACAGTAGGTTTATAAGCTATCATATTCTTTTAGGATATATTTAGCAGAAATAGCTTAGGACTGTGAGTTCTTCTATATTAAAACTGCTACCATGATACACACACGTATGTATATATGTATGTATGTATACACACACACACACACACACACACACACACACACACATATATATATATTTGCAAAGACTTCCTTTACTACCACATAAAGTTGGTGCCTGATGATTTCAAAATTCAGGATTAATCAGGAATTAAGAGTCTGTAAATGCACTAGCACAGGAAGAACTTTCTTGAAAATTTTAAGTATAGGTCTTAGAATGACATTTTAGAAATGTAAAAAAAAATGCATTAAAAATTTTTTTTGTTTGTACAGGAAAGGCTCAAAAGAAGCCTTCATGGGTAAATTTTGTGTAGGAAAGGAACAAAACGTGTACAGTTTGGAGTTCTGGGTTACCAAGTACTTGCCCCACTTTGTTCCTGATTGATTTAAATTAGGCAAGTCCTAGGTTGAGAGGATACTCATGGCCCTTTCACAATGCCCATTGGTTAGCACCCATTATGGTGCTTTACCCTGCCTCCAGCTCACTAGTACATCACACCCCACCCCATAGGGTACATCGTGGAGGTGACACTTCCTGATGCTTTCCCAAGTATCATTCTGTGTCAAAATAAGAATGGTCTTTGGCCACTTTCCCAGACTGTTTAGGGAGTTAGCAGTACTTATGAGCATGCATATGGTGATCAACAGTTCTAGTCAAAATAAATTCAATGTACACCCTTCTGAGTCATTGGATCTTAAGCTTCCCTGTCCCTCCCTGTGTATGTGCAGTGCTCTGATCCACCAGCCAGCCTCAGCAGCTATTTTTTTTTTTAGTTGGAGTCTCACTCCATCGCCCAGGCTGGAGTACAGTGGCACACTCATGGCCATCCTGGTGTTGACTTGTTTGGCTCAGGCAATCCTTCTGCCTCAGCCTTCCACATAGCCAAAACTAAAGGCTTGCACTACCATGCCTGGCTAATTTTTTTTGATTTATTGTAGAGATGAGATCTTGCCAAGTTGCCCAGGCTGGTCTCAAACCTGTGGGCTCAGGCAATCCCCTCACCTCAGCCTCCCAAAGTGCTGGGACTACAGGCTTGAGGCACCATGCCCAGCCTCAGCTGCTATTTAAAAAGATAATCTAATTGGTTCTTTCAGTCAGCCTTGTATTTGGAGGGATTGGGGTACTGTAAGTATCTGTACTTAGCCCTAAATTTCATGTCACTTCCAAGTACAAGAGGAAGCAATTGTTTCACCAACGGATGACTCTCCTAAGACATTCTAAGCCTTATTATGACTTTGATATTGTTTTTTTTTCTCCCAATCTCATAGAAACTTGCATTCCTTATGTAAGTGGCAGAGATCATCCTATAGAGTCAAATAGCTGGGTAACATTAAACCGATTAGGATTTCTGATGAGCTGCCTATCCAACATTACAGAAGATTTGAACTAAGAAGGAAACTGACCACATGATACCTATTATCTTGTTTAATAAATGAATCTATTTTTACTCCTTATGGTAAAAAAAACCAAAAAACTGTCATGTTCAAAAGCACATAAAGGCATACATTATACTGACAAGATCTCTGCTTTCTTTCCTTAGTGCATTACAATGTTAAAAACCCTAACATATATTAAGAATGCAAAGTATACATCATCATAGCACTACAAATCCACACCCTACATTTTCATAAAAAATAACAACAAAAGCGTCCCTTGCTGCTGCTCATAAAACCCAGTTAGTAGCAGAAGCATGTGGCAGAAAGACCATGGGCTGGAAAGGGAAGACAACTTGCAATAGGATGACACCACAAATAACCCTAAACATATTTTATTTTGAAATGACAAGAAGATTCATTTTTAGAGGACTTTCAACTTACAAATTGTTTCTTTCAGTCGAGAAGGAAAGGTGCACTATACATCCTCCTTTCCCCTCATCCCAACTTCTTCTTCCACCTTCCCACAATGACTCCATTACAGCAGCAGGTATCTGGAGTACATGATTTTGCATACATGAGTCATGGGAACTCTTTAAGTTCTTCATTGCATGTTTTTGTATAGATGTTGATACGATTATAACGGAGCTACAGATATGCAATGAGTAAAGAATCTGGACTACAGGGCCTGAACAGCACAGAAATTGATGTTTCTCAGAAGTGATTATATCTGTCTGAAATAACAAAAGGACAAATGGAATGATCAGAGTGGGATATGAATAGGTATAGGCCCCAGAAAAGAGTTTGACTATATAGAAGATTAGATGCATAAGAGAGGATGGCGGTGTTCTTTCTGTCTCCTCCTTTTCCTTCTACTGATACTTATCAAAGGCTTTAATGTACTGGGCATTGGGTAAATAATTGAAATACAGCAGTGAATAAAATCAGTCTCAGATAGCTTAGAGTGTGATGGATCACAAGCATGGTGAACTATAAGCAGAATATTCTGCAGATCAAACCTGGCTGAGGCATTTGTAAATTCCTTAAAAATGAGCAAGAGAATAGCATTGTACTTTTGCTCTAGATAGGCTGTGCATAGATATCGTTAGAAACTTGTAGCTATTTTACTTTGCTCATCTAATGTCTGTTTCACAGTGTTCAAGAATAACTTCAGAGATCGCTAAGGAGAAAGCCTATCCCACAAGGATCCAGCTGACAACTGCTGCTGAGATACAGATGGCAAGAACACAACAACCAGGTAGGAGAAGCACTTCTGTCAAATTAGCAAACATGCCTTGCTTCTATTTGAAAGTGTGAAATTGGCCTCTCGTGACCCAAGAAAATGTGTTCTCTCTGTATCTACCAGCATGGTCACCATCTAACCTTCCTTTTTCTGAATTTACAAAAACTTGCCTTGCTACCAGGTAGGTGCCTTTTATAAGTTCATACTATCAAACAACATGACCTTTGGGCACAAAAGTGACAGACAACACATGGTAATTGTGGCTGAATTAAATATTTAGATACAAGTATTTTTAGTCTGAGACTTTAAGACTATGACTAAATCAAAGCAATTTAAAGGCTTAGTGGAAGCAATTGTCACTGCTCATGAAGACTGATGGTAAACCAGCAAAGACTTAGAGTATCAAATATTCTGTGTCTGATCAGTTGTGCTATGGTTCTAAGCAGTAAACAGGAATAGTGTTCTAAGTTGTTTACATATAATAACTCTATTCACAGAGGTCAAGGCTACAGCTCTTCCAGTTAACAATCTGATCAGTTTGATATCTTTCTCTTCTGTCTACACAGCTTACTAATGGCAAAATTCAGCAAATGGCTTCATTTTCACAGTATTACATAATTTTAGTGCCGGAAGTGATTTTATAGATCATCTTCTTCATCTTATTATTTTACGGATGAAAAACAGTGAGGGCCCCAGAAGATAAAGTTCTGAATTCTATATTCCTTTAGTGATGAAGCAAAAATTCAAATGTATGCTTTCAGGTGCCTGATTATTTTTCTGATCTTTTATTTGCTTTCTTTTTTTATTATTATAAAGATGTGGGGTACAATTCAGAGTTAGGTATACAAACGTTGATTATGCAGGTACCCTTGTTGATGAGGTGTGCCCCTCCCTCCCCTAGCAGTTTCCCTCAACTGCCAATTCCACCCCCACTCCCCTGGCAGTTTCCCACTACTGCTAATTCCTTTCTTATAGTATTATAATTGTTCAAGGTCTGCTTATGAGTGAGAACATATGGTACTCTGTTCTTTGTTTCTGTGATAGCATTTGCTTTCATCTTAATTAAATTCATAGGACTTGGGGTTTTATTGGTGGTGTTGTTTTGGTTTGGTTTTGTTTTTTAGTGAAGACCTTTGTACATCTTATAGTCTCGTCTAGGTTTGAAGCAACTTCACAGTGAAGTTTGTTTTGCAGTTTGTGAAATAAAAGCACTGTTTGCAAAGCCACTAAAAAGGATACTTTAACAACAAAAATAATACAGAAGTGTGATTTGGACCCCAATTAAGTAGAAAAATATAAGTGATTATTTTCTTCTTTTCCATCTAACAAGTGTTGTTGAACCACAATATACATGCTTAAGAGCTAAACATATTTTAAAACACAAATATTTGGGTACATATTTCCCCTCACTTCATAAATTTTCTGAAAATGAAATACTTGTTTTGTTCTCTATATGTAGAAACACATCACAGAAATACACACTGCTGGACATGATTATGCTGCAAAACATCCTCAAATTCTGACCATTCTTGACCTGCCTCCATAGTTTTATACAGTATCCATTAAGAATTGCATCTCTTAATAGGAAAACTTATTGCACTGTAATATGCACGAAACCAGAATAAATAGGAACTTATTTATTTTGCATGCTTGCAGTGAGTTTTGCCAGCCTTAAGTACACATTCACAAATTCCACACATTTGTAAATGTTGTCATTTTTCTAGTTCATGCATGTCTTATGGTTAAATTCTGAACACAGGAAACACCATGAAAGTCTCCAAAAAGAGAATGCTTTTTAAAATAGCAAAAACATATTTCTGAAAATAAATAATCTTCTGTCTTTAGGGGAAAACATTCATCTTCTTTTTAAAAAAATAATGCAATAAAACTTGTATATTCCAATAGGGCTGGCACTACAGCTCATATATGTGCATGTCATCCATCTGCCAGGTTGATAGAAAATGTGGGAAAACTCTACATTTCTCTAGAAGTTTTTTCAGTTTCTCTGTGCAGGCCTTTTCCTCTACATTTAAGTGTACTCAGAACACCCCTCCCTTAAGGGAAAAGTAAAATAAAAAGAATTGTCACCTCAGCAGGTCTTCAAGCTGTGCTGCATGATTTCTGCTTCCTCATCCTGAGCATTTTACCTCTCCCTCCCCACCACACCTCCTGGTTCACATGTCTGCAGTATGGTTCTATCTCTTACCCACTGGCACCAGTTTCTCAGGGCTAAGAATGGCCTCTCTTGCTCAAATCTAGCTGCCTGTTCCTGCCTATTCCTCTTGACCTCTTGTCCTTCAACACTGCTGGTCACCTGTCCTGTACTTTTGCTCTCTCTTAGCACCTCTGAGAGCACGTTCTTGCAATTATTGCTGACCTGGTATCATGTCTCTACCTTATCACTGTCTTTTATTTTCAGCAACCTATTCCTTAATGCTGAGTGTCTCCAAAACTGTTTCTGGTATTCTCCATCGTTCCCTATCTTCATCCCTTTATAAAACAAAGCCTGACTCTTCTTCTATGGCAACCTCCATAGTAGGGTGACTATGATTAACAATAATTTATTTTACCCAGATGGAAATGCATAGGACAGTGATCATGAGAAATGGAATTTGCAAAGAAGCCATTTCTCAAAACTCACTGTTTCAGGAGCTAGTGTAAGCATATGAGTCCATACATATTGCTCAGAATTTTTGGTCTGCTGATTTGATTGTTGACAACAAGTAATCTCTTCCCTTCTTTTATGTACTCTGCTTAGAGAGATAGAAATAATCTGTCACTATATCCTGGGAGCCTAAGAGAGACTCTTCCATGGGGCTAAGGCTGTTGATTTCAACTGAGAAATTCCTGGGTCTTTGTGGAATTCTTCCAGCTCTAACTCCTCGGTGCTTAAGTGAGTAGAATTTATTTTGGAAGGGAACTGTAACCTCTTTGAGACAGAGAGTATTATTGTCTGGGACTCAGTTAAGTTTTACATAGTAAAATCTTCTTAGAGTTTCATAGGGGAGATTTTGAGGATAAAAGGTTATTGCCAGCTGAGTGTGTCAGCTTTGACAGAATTTTGTGGAAACATACCCACACCATTTCTGTAATTGTTTTCAGCAACTCTTTTAAGAGTATGATAATTTAGTGGACAAATGATTTGAACTAAAGCAGAAAGAACTTTTATTTTTTTCTATTTCTTTAATCTACTAATACCTCACTTTAAGAAACAGGTGTTTAGCTGGGCATGGTGGCTCATGCTTGTAATCCCAGCACTTTGGGAGGCAGAGGTAAGAGGATTGCCTGAGCCCAGGGGTTTGAGACCAGCCTGGGAAACTTGGCAAGAGCTTGTCTCTACAATTAATCAAACAATTAACCAGGCATTGTGGTGCACACCTGTAGTTCCTACTACTTGGAAGGCTGAGTCAGAAAGATTGCGTGAGCCCAGCGGATCAAGGCTGCAGTAGTTGTGATCATGCAACTACACTTCAGCTTGAGCGACAGAGTGAGACTCCAACTCAAAAAAGAGAAAGAAAAAGAAAAAAAGAGAAACATGTATTTAGTAGATACTTAATAGATGCTTCTAGATTATAGACACAATTAACCTTACCAAGGATATTAACTGTGAAGTATTTTCATTTTCTTCCAATCACCGTCATGGTAAGTTGAGTGTATCACATTAGTTTATTATTTAGTTTGAAACCTTTTCTATTTATATATTCACTAGCCTGTGCCTATATTGATTTTTTTCTTTTTGAGTAAGAAAACGTAAGATAGTGGAGTATTTTGGTTAATTTTGTGTTTAATAAAACAACAGTAGTTGAAATTCATTTTAATTCCTTACTGAGAATGAATAAAATCTAAGAAATTCTTGGTATTCACCTCTTTAACAGAAGGTCATAAAATTAGTCTTCCTCCTGGATTTGTCCTCAATTGCAGAATGTGGTGAATTGGGTGATGTAAAAGTTACTAAGCACTGAAGGATCATGCAGGATGCTTAATCAATTAGATTGTGGTCATATAAAACAGCAGTCCTGTGATAGAAATTAAAGCAATAATTAGCTCAATTAGCTGTCTGTGTGTGGGTGTAGTAGAATGAAAAGCAGAGGAATGGATTGAAGCCAGGCAAAACCAATGGGCCTTCTTCAATCAGAAAAAGGAGTTTATAATGCCGAGAGGTGTTAACATTGGGCAGATTGTTTACAGTCCGTTATAGGAGACTGAATGATACAAACGAATCCTTGGAGTTTTTGGAAAGTTCTTCAAAATAGTAAACATTAGTGAATATGACTGTAGTGTTTTATTAAGCCAAGGATGCATTTTTAGACTATGATTTTGAAGTGAAAGCTATCAACGATGTTGATAAGTCACATGTCCTTATTATAGAGGAGAACAATGTTTTAGGGAGAACTTAATGCTCATCCAAGGTTATGTTGTCAGTTAATGAAACACCAAGGAATAGAAATAATTTTTTCCAGATTTTAGTGAATATTCTACACCACACTGCCTCTTCTTTTTCTTTAAAATAACTTTACAATGTTAATTTAAAAGAACAAAAGAAGCAGTCAACTAGTCCTTGTATAATTTTTAATTGCTTTTCAAACATCCACATATATGTAAAATGCATGTTTTTAAAAAGCACATTATTATGAGCATGTTAATGCACCCCGTGGATCAGCTCACCATGTTGCCATGGCAAATGGTATGATTCATTCAACCCAATGTAATTTAATGATCTCTTTAAACATCTGGCCCTGCTCCTTAGAGTGTGTTGAGAAAAGTTGAAGACATACATCTCAAATATTTGGCAGTTACTCTTTTCTCACAATTGTTGAAGAAATGAAGTCTTCACAGATCCAGTTTTTTCCTACTCTAATTTCCCCCTTATTTGTTTTGTCCAACAATTCTTGTTTATGGCATGATTTCTTGGCATTTTCTGAAAAGTAGTGTCAACAATCATTCTCACTCATGTTATAATGAAAATACCATGTAGGAATGAGTTTAATCAATCAGCAATCTCTTTTAATATATACTATTTTCTCATTTCCATTTCTGTGTCAGGCTCATAATTCACATTCTCACTCAAGAGAATACAGCAGCTTGGACATTTCTTTCAGGAGGCATAGCAGGTCAACTTCTAGAAGGCTCCTATGACTTGCATCCCCTCGTGTTACTTTCATGATTATGTCACATTTATGTACATGGCAAAGGAACACTGCAGGTATAGTTTAAGTCACTAATCAGTTGACCTTAAGACAGGGAGCTTATCGGGATGGGAAAATTCCATATAAAAAATTCACAAGCTAATCATGAGCCATATAAAAGCAGAGAGTTCTTCAGTCAGTGCCAGAAGCAGAAGTCAGAAAGATCTGAAGCATGAGAAGGCTCAGAGATGAGGGAGGCTCCTCCCCTCTCTGAGCCTCCCTCATCTCTGAGCCTAAGAGATGTGGAAGGACCTAAGAGCAGCCTCTAGGAGCTTAGACTATCCCCAGCCAACAACCAGCAAGAATCTGAGGGCCGCAGTCATACAATTACAAAGAACTGGACTCTGCCAATTGCAATTTCAATGAGCCTGAGAGGGATTCCTCCCCAGAGCCTCCATGTACGAGCTCAGTCCTTCCAACACCTCAATTTGGGCTTTGTGAGATCCTGAGCAGAGAAATTTGCTAAGGTTGTGCTAATTTGTTATGCAACAAAAGAAAACTAATAGTTTTCTAGGGGTAGTCAGACTTTTACCATCATAAAAAAATGAAGTGAGAGAGAAAGAGGGAGAGTGACTAAATGAAAATGTAGCACAGTATTAAACTGCGCTTTAAGGAAAGGACACTAATTAAGTTAGGAATTCAGGAAAGAAAAAATGTGTTTATAAGCAAGGAATAAAAAGGAAGAGAAATCCACTAGCAGAAATCAGAGAGAACAAAAGGCCTCTACCTCATTTCCAATGCTTGCTATATGAGTTGACTATAGAAAAAAAAGGAGAGCTACAGATGAAGTCATGTCATCAGGGTAAAGCTAGACTTGTGTCAGGAAGAGAAGATGAAAAGTGTTCAGAGGAGGTTTGAGTATGCAGAGGAATTACTGAGGACACAAAAGAAGCTGAAGCAAAAGTATTCTGAGGCAAGGGTCCCCAACCCTTGGGCCATGGACAAGTACCAGTCTGTGGACTGTTAGGAACAAGGCCACTACAGCAGGAGCTGGGTGGGTTAATGAGCGAAGTTTCATTTGTATTTACAGCCTCTCTCCATCACTAGCATTACTGTCTGAGCTCTGCTTCCTCTCAGATCAGCAGTGGCATTAGAGTCTTATAGGAGTATGAACCCTATTGTGAACTGCTCAAGTGAGGGATCTAGGTTGTGAATATCTTATGAGAAACGAATATCTGGTGATCTGAGGTGGAGATGATGCAGTGATGCTAGTGCTGGGGAGTGGCTTCAAATGCAGATTAACAGAAGTGAGGTATGACTGCACATCCCCCCATCCCCTGGCCACCCCCAGTCCATGGAAAAGCTGTCTTCTATGAAACTGGTCCCTGATGCCAAAAAGGTTGGGGACTGCTGTTCTACAGTGTTTTAGAAGGGATGGGGTAATAGGAGCAGGTCAATGGCATGTTAGAGCGGTATAAATAAAGGGGTGACCTGGCAGGCCCACCTCTGAGGACATTTGTCTCCCTTAGGAGACAGTGAAGGAAGAGGGACCCTAAGAACAGCTTATTCCCCACTGCTTCTGACTATTGGGCTGTTAAGTATGGTTTTTTTAAGCAGTCATAGGTTCAAAGCCTCTGAACATCAACGACACAAAGGCAGATTGTGGAGATACCCACAGGTGTCCAACGAACTGTGAGATTTTATTTTCTGTGTCCTAGTACAATGCTACCTGGAATGAGGGGATTTTAGAAACTGCTTCTTCTCTCTGGTGTGCTGACTATAATCTAAATCAAATTACCAAGAAGATTAAAAAAAACCCTGAATCCTGATGCTTATATGGAACAGACATTTGGATATATATTTTTATTTTTGTTTCTTTAAAGGGAGAAGATTTTCCTCTGCCAGAGTTTTTTTTAATCTTTTCCCTCCACTGCCTCCTCATTCCTACACCACAAAATAATCTTGACCCTCCCACAGCCTTTCCCATCTTAACTGTTTTTACAATTGTTCAACTCAAATAACTTGGATCATTTTTGGGTTATTTGTTGCCCTTACACTGTATATTTAACTCAAGGACATATTTTGTAGGCTCTGTCTTCCATCTATATCTAGAATAATCACTTTTTAATACTTCTACCACTACCACCCTAAATTAAGTTACCAAATACACATTATCATGTACCTTGAAGCCTTTGAACACTGTCCAACTGATCTACCTGTTGTGGAGGAACATGAGGCCCAATTACACCAACATCATTTGAATAAATTGAGTAAACTATTTTGAGGCAGGACCTCTCAGAATGAGATTATAAGAATTATAAAAAGCTGAATAGCCAGGTGAAAAACATTTACTTTGTTTTGTTCCACAGCCAACAAAGAAAGTACTTGACAACGGGTTCCTGGTTCTATGAAAAAGAGCAGTCAATTGTTGCTGTTAAAGAAATAAAACCATTCTGTGGGCTGTCCCCCTACTCTCTTGATGGTTTCTTTTGCTTTGCAGAAGCTCATTAATTTGATGAGGTCCCACTTGTCTATCTTATTTTTTAAGGTACTGGCCTTTAGGGTTCTGAATAGCAATTGGTTCCCAGTTCCAATTTCCATAAGGGTGTCTCCTGCGTTTTCTAAGATTCTTATAGTTTGAGGTTTTATGTCTAGGTCTTTGATCCATTTAGAGTTAATTTTTGTGTATGGTGATAGGTAGGGGTCCTGTTGCAATCTTCTGCATGTGGTCAGTCAGTTTTCCCAGCACCATTTACTGAATGGGTTCTCCTCTCCCCAGTGGTTGCTGTTGGAGGCTTTGTCAAAGATGAGTTGGTTGAGAAATTGAGGTTTTGCTTCCAGAATCTCTATCCTGTTCCATTGGTCTATGTGCCTGATCTTGTACCAATACCAGACTGTTAGGCCTAACATCTAGGATCTACAAGGAACTCAAACGTGCCGAAAGGAAAAAAAAAAACTAACGACCCCTTTAAAAAGTGGACAAAAGAATGAATGGACACTTCTCAAAAGAAGATATATGGGCAGCCAACAGACACATGAAAAAGTGCTCAGCCTCATTCATCATCAGAGAAATGCAAATCAAAACCACATTGAGATACCACCTAACCCCAGTAAGAATGACCATCATTAATAAAACAAACAACAACAGATGCTGACGAGGATGTGGAGAAAAAGAAACGCTTCTACACTGCTGGTGGGAATGCAGACTAGTACAACCTCTTTAGAAGACAGTGTGGTGACTTCTGAAAGAACTAGAAATTTACCTTCCATATGACCCAGCAATTCTCCTATTGGGAATATACCCAGAGGAACTCAAATCATTCTACAAAAAAGGTACTTGCATACGTATGTTTGTTGCAGCTCTATTCACAATAGCAAAAACATGGAACCAACCATGTTGCCCATCGAACCTGGACTGGATAAAAAACATGTGGTACATACACAATGGAATATTATGTGGCCATGAAGAAGGCCACATATATGGACTTTGCAGCAACCTGGATGAATTTGGAGTTGATCATACTCAGTGATATATCACAGAAACAAAGAACAAAGTTCCATATGATCTCACTCATATGTGGACCTTGAACAATTAAGAAAGCGATTGACATTAGTTGGAAACTGTCAGGGGAGGGGGAGTGGGATTGGCAGTTGAGGGAAACTGCTAAGGGAGGGAGGGGCATACCTCATCAACAAGGGTGCCTACATGATCAATGTTTATATACCTAATCCTGAATTGTACTCCACAACTTTATAAAAAAAATAAAAAAAGAAATAAAATCCCACAATTGACCAGTTTACAAACCTCTAGCTGGCCCATAAGCGGCTTACAATCAAGGTCAAATATCAACTAAACAGAACTGTCTTATTTGCATGGCAGGAGCTCAAACACATCATGGGAATCTTAAAGCTCACCCTAACAGAAGAGAGGGTCAAACCTCAGACCGGTGCTTCTTGGCAGGCAGCAAACGCTCTTGCTGCTGTCCTGCCGGTTATACCCTTCACAACATATCTTCCTTTTAATAAATTTACCTTTCTTAATTCATAATTGTCTTGAATAATTTCACCCCCCTCCCATAGGCTCTGACCATATCTAGCCTGCCACACCCTGTTTCTCCCTAAGGCATTTACAGTGGTTCTATTAAAGCATAACTCATAACAGAGCCCTGCATTGCTTTTCTTCTCAGTCAGAATGAAATTAAAAGTCCATGCCAGTGTCTAATACATGATTTAGCTCCCAACTATCTTTCAGGTCTCATTTTATATCTTTTTGCCTGTATTTAAATGGTGGAGCCACCCATCTTCCTCAAGTATGATTCTGCTGGAGGGTGTTTCTCTCACCTGAAATATTCTATGCCAGATACTTGTTGTGCTTACTCTTTTACTCCCACTCCCAGAGAGCATTTTCAAAAAATTTTTTCTGACTGCTCTATTCAAAATCCCACCCACCTCATTAGTCTCCATCCCCATAACCTGGTATGTTTTTCTTCCTATCCCCATTCTCACCTGCCCTATTACATATTTTTCAGTGTGGTAGCTTTCTATCTCTCCACTTTACTGTGTAAGCTCCATGAAAGCAGAGGACTTCTCCATTGTGTTCATTGGTATATCCCCAGCCTTCGAAACCCTGCCTGTTATTTAGTAGGTACTGGGCAAATGGTAAATGAATGAATGGTTTTATTTCTTTCAGCAAATAGTAGTCATTAGAAACTTGGTTTGAGGATAGAGTCTTGCAGGACAGAGTGAAGGTTTTGTTCATGAATAGGATCAATGCAAGGGAGAAGGAACAACATGATCATGAAATAACCAAATGATGGGATGGGCAAAAAGTCACAGAATCTGGAGCTAATCTGCACCTTAAAGATGCCACTCCACAACATTATATGATGGCAGTGAGACCACAGGATGTCTTCTTCATGTCCTTTCAAGCTCAAATGACTACATTGCCATCTGGTCAGGGCTGGAATGATTTTTGAACTGTCTAAAATGCAAGACTATTTCCTTTTGGTAGAAGGAAAAGATACATGGGATGCAAATGAAGAGAACTCTTTATTGGTTCGATAATTGCCAGTCACACAGTTATGTATTAGTGTGTCAAATGTGCTTATGTAAGAGAAGAAAAATACAAATATAGAGAATAGAAAAGACTATCAGTCTGTTATCGTTGTCGCAACTGGTGAAATATCTCTGGTTTTAACAAAGAACTTCGGGCTTATTAATAGCTAAATTTGAGAAGAAAAAATATATTAATGTTTTTGCAGCAATTGCATTGAAGGAATAAAAAAATGTACAGATAAAACATTTTAAACAATAGCATAACATTATGGAGAAAGGTTTATTTATGATTGCAAAAAAAGAGAGCTAAAACACTAGATAAACAATGACTAGATTACTACACCAGCACAAATAATGCATCATGAGGAAAGTTTTAGGTATAGGTGAAGCAAACAAAAACAACTTAAAACTTAATCATAAAAGAGTATAGGGAAGTTAGCCAAGCTACCATTTCAAATAAGCCAGCCACACTTATTGTCACATTGGATGACATATTTACATTCGCTGGTCCACGGAAGGGTGATTTATATGGATAAGTCATACTTGGCGTCTCAAGACAATGTATTACCTCAGATGAGAATATAAACACTCTTCACTGTGGTTTTCAAGTATATTGAGCTCCACCTAAAAACATATTTGGTGATGACCAAATAAAATCCCTACACATTCTATTTAAACAATGTTTCAGTGATACATCATGTTCAGTGCATTCCCCTGTATCTAATAATCAGATTGGATAAGCTGAACTCTAACATTTTGGGCTTGGCCAGATCAAAGTTAAGTCTTCTATAAATCAAAAAGATGTGTAGCTCCTACTACCACTTCCATTTGGGCAGTTGACGTGTTTCTAACCTGTCTCATCTTCATCCCTCTCTCCACGCTCTATGAGCTTTAAATGGCCACTGACTGGTCAGTGTCTTTTCATGTCGCCTACTTTCTTGTTTTTTAAGTTTGAATTTGTTACTTTGACATTTGCCTCTCCTTAAAACCTCAGAATTTTCTCACTTCTCCTCTGCCTTATTCCTTATGCATTCTAGTAGCAAAATCCTGCTAATTATATCTCTTAGTTATATGAAGATTCCCCTCCTACCTTACCATATTCCTGATCACACTTCATAACTTCTCTCTAGTATGGTCATATCAACTTTCTGACTGTTGTCTTTTAAATTATTAAATTATTTAAATTTTAAATCCTTACATCAAGCTAATTAACATATCCATTATCTTGCTTATTTAACAATGGCTTTCTGACTATTGTCCACTTTTAATCTTTCCCCACTCTAACCCACCTTGAATAACACCCAGAGCTCAGCCCTTTCATCTGGCCATCATTAATAAAACAAACAACGGCAGATGCTGACAAGGATGTGGAGAAAAACGAACCCTTCTACACTGCTGGTGGGAATGCAGACTAGTACAACCTCTTTGGAAGACAGTGTGGTGATTTCTGAAAGAACTAGAAATTGACCTTCCATATGACCCAGCAATCCCCTTATTGGGAATATACCCGGAGTAACTCAAATTATTCTACGAAAAAGATACCTGCACATGTATGTTTATTGCAACTCTATTCACAATAGCAAAAACATCGAACCAACTGTGTTGCCCATCGAAGCTGGAGTGGATAAAAAAAGTGTGGTCCATATACACAATGGAATATTATGCAGCCATAAAGAAGGACAAATATACGGACTTTGCAGCAACTTGGATGGATTTGGAGTCGATCATACTCAGTGATATATCTCAGAAACAAAGAACAGAGTGCCATGCGTTCTCACTCATAAGCTGACCTTGAACTATTATAATGCTATAAGAAAGCAACTGGCAGTAGTGGAAAACTGTTGTGGGGGGGTGGGATTGGCAGTTGAGGGAAACTGCTAGGGGAGGGAGGGACATATCTCATCAACAAGGGTACCTGCATAATTAATGTTTGTGTACCTAACCCTGAGTTGTATCCCACATCTTTATAATAAATAAACAACAAAAAAAGAAAAATAATTCAACATGTAGTGTTGACAAGTCTTAGACCATCCTGTAGCCTAATTTTGCATCTTCTTGCTCCTGTAGCCAGCAGACCAGCCCTACAGAAAATGTTTGTCTTCCAAATACTCTGAACATTTTCCCACTTAGGAGACTCTTCAATGACATCTTTTGAAGGCCCTGTTCAAACCCCATTTCTTTATATAGTCAGCTCTCAATCTCAGCTCTTCCTCACTTTTTGCCTTTAACTGAATTATAGCATTATCAAAATCTACTCAGTAACCTGTCACATTGTGAATGTTTACCAGCATTGCCAAATGGCTACACTCTGTGTGCTAATCATTGTAATCTACCCTGTGCTTAACAGAATGCCCACCACTTAGAAACTGCTCAATAAAATATTTATTCTTTTTTTTAAATTTGTTGATTCAGGTTTAGCCCAGAAAACAGAATACCATGTGTCTCTGATTATTTTCTGCATAATAAAGTGCTCTCTGTCTGATGTTACAATGGCTTTAACTAGTGACAAATTTAATTGGGGATTAGCTACTCAGAGAAGCTAATCTATTCTAAACTCAACATCTCATAATGAATTCATATATTCTCTCTCAAATGGGTTAGTTCTTCAGTAAGTTGCCAGAGAAAGTGTCAGACCCTGAGACTGGGTAATGGTAAGAAATTTTGGATCTAGGATACTTTTAGGAACCCCCAATTCATATCATATACATGGTTTCTATGGATCAGGATAGTCATGAGGGACAGATATTTTTCCACTGTTCATTTTGTTTCCTTCATGATCTGAAAAAATATGAATATTAGTCACTTCTGTGAAGCAGGCATACCCCAAAAGAGGCATACCCCAAAAGAGGCATACCCCAAAAGAGGCATATTTAAAACTTGCACAGATCTTAGCACACTTTTGAATCAACAGTGGGTACTTTTTGATTACCAGTTGATTGACGTAATCCAAGTTTGTCTTTGGAATTTACTAATTTTTCACAATCAGTAATACCCTATCCCAAGAACTCAGGGATAACAAATTTTCTCTTGGTTTTAAAAGTCTTCCCAATGGGGTACAATGAGATGTTTTAGTATATGTAAACTATCTGAAATTATTAAATTAAGCTAATTTACATAGCCATCACCTTGCTTTTTAAGCATATTTTTGTGAGGAGACATTTGACATTTACTCTCATAGTTATTTGTAATATAATACATTGTTGACTGTAGTCACTTTGCTATGCAGTAGATCTCAAAGTTTGTTCCTTCTGTCTATCTGAAAATTTGAACCTTTTGATCAAGAACTCCCCATTTCCTCCCTCCTTATTTCTCCACTCCAGCTTTTGTTACCTGTAGTTCCACTATCTACCTCTATGAGTTCAACTTTTTTTCGTTTTCACATATAAGTGAAATAATGCAGAAATGGTTTATCTGTGACTGGTTTAATATTAACAAAAGCATTTCCAATGCATTATAACGCATTACCTACTTTGACCTTTTAATGCTCCCTTTTGTAAACTCCCATATAGTCTGAGGACATAAACTCAACGTTTTACCAAATGGCAGCAAACCCAAGACTGTTCACTAGCCAGTGTATTAGTGATAGATTAACACCTTTACCTCCTTGTCATCAACATGCTGCTGTGCAAGTTTTATGGAGTCTTTTTTTTGAGTTGGAGTCTCACTCTGTCGCCCAGACTGGAGTGCAGTGGCCGCTCCCAGCCACTGCAACCTTGACCTGCTGGGCTCTGGCAATCCTTCCGCCTCAGTCTTCCAAGTAGCTGGAACTACAGGCGTGCACTACCATGCCTGGCTAATTTTTGATTTATTGTAAAGATGAGATCTTGCCAAGTTGCCCAGGTGGGTCTCGATCCCGTGGGCTCAGGCAATCCACTCACCTCAGCCTCCCAAGGCACAGGATTACAGGCTGAGCCACTGAGCCCGGCTATGGAGTCCTTTTTTAGAAAAGATCTTGAGTGCTTCCCACACCTGCAGAGTTGTGTGATTCTCTTTTTCCATTGAATTTTGATATCATATGTGCTTATCATAAATTGGAACCTTTCTTTGAAATTATGCTTAACACCAAAAGGATACATTGGAATTATACTTCAAGATTCATCTTGCTTATTTCAACACCAAAATAGTGAGAAAAAAATCTTCTTAATATTGAATAAAGAATGAAGAGGAAAATGACACGCGTAACCTGTGACTCCTTGGTCCTCTTCCTTCACTGTCTCTCATACCAGGGGTTATATTTATTGCAGTTTGAGAGTAGATGCCCCATTGCTTTGATAGGAAAGTGACACAGAAAATGTATGATGCCTGTGGGGTCTGTGATAGAAACTGTCCACTGAGTTTACCCACTCTAGGTGGTATACGTATGGCCTCCTTGACATGACATGTGGCCAGGAAAGATTTAGTTCTTTCTAACAGAATGTGCAAATGAGTATATGTATACTTATATGCTACTGCCAGCTCCAGTTCATAGGCCTCCCAGCTCCTCTTTCTTGTTCAATTGCTTTTCTTTCATAAAGGCAGAGTACCACGAGACACAGGGGAATGACTAAACCACAAAGGAGGACAACCATTAGCATGGGATCCTGAGTGAACACAAAAAATGTTGCCCTCTGTATCTGGATTATGTCCCCCCAAAATGTCTATGCCCTGATCCCCAGAACCTGTGAATATATTACCTTACACAGCATAAAGGGATTTGGCACGTGTCATAAAATAAGGATTTTGAGAATGGGAGATTATTTTAGATTACCTAGGTGGGTTCCATGTAGTCACAAAGGCCCTTATAATGGAAAAAAGAAGACTGGATGTTCAGAGTTAAAGAAGGGCATCTGACAATAGAAGCAGAGACTGAAAAGTTGTGCTTTGAAGACAAAGGAAGGGTACACAAGCCAAGGAATTCAGGAAGCCATGAGAACCTGAAAAAAACCAAGAAAACTGATTCTCCTTTCAGAGTCTTCAGAGAAATTAGACCTTCTGATATCTTAACTTTACTCTAGTGAAACTTATTTGGGCCTTCTGGTCTTCAGAACTGCAAGAGAATAAATCTGAATTATTTTTAGCCACTAAATTTGTGGTAAATTTTTTTTTTTAACAGCAGCAACAGGAAACTAATTCACCTACCAACTTGATTCCCTGTCTTGGACTATTCTATGAGAAAGAAATACACAACTGTGTTTGAGCCATGCAGTTTTAGGGTCACCTGCTAAAGTAATTCACCCCATACTACCAAGAAAGGACCCATGATCCCCTTCTAATTTTTCGCTAGTGAGGATAAGCTACTTGTTCAACTTCTACCTGAAGAGAGAGATTTTGATAGGGTCTGTCTTATAAATGTATACTATGTATGGAAGGAAGGGTTAATGAAAAATAAATTCAACATCTGACTGAGAACAAAACCATCCAGTGAATTATGATCCCATGAAACATAATTTAGTGGCATGAGTAACTTTATCTTCTTATCTCATGCCTCCTGACTTTTCCTGGCAACTGTGTTCATGAAAGATGGTAAATACATAATTGAGTAAAAATTTTAAAGTGATTGATATTGATAGAAAATCCTACATATATATTCATATATATGCATATCCATATACATTCATATGTATATTACATAGGATAAAATATTTGGATTATATCTGCCTTGATGAATACCATTATAATAATTCAGTAACCTAATAAAATATAATTTTTTATGTTTAAGAAATTAAACTGCAGAAATTCAAGATAATGGATTGGTCATGACACTGATATTCTAGGCCCACAAATTTAATTATCAAGTGTGAATTTGAGAACAGTAATTTAAATACTGCACAATTTCACATCTTCAAATTTAGACATCTCACTTAAAAATGTATTAAGTAATCAAATTTCTATTCATATAAATCAGAGAAAAAGATAGCTAATTTTAAATACTTATTTTACCACCAAACATTTTTTTCTTCATAACAAAAATATAAGGGAATTTTATTCTAAAAGTATCTTTGATTAATTTTCTATAGCACATAAATTATCATGAATTTACTGGTTCAGAACAGCACATATGTATCATCTCATAGCTCCTGTGATTCTAGAATATGGATGTGGCTTAGGGTCTACTGCTCAGAGTCTCAGAAATTGCAGTCAAGGTATGAGCTGGTCTCTTGTCTCACCAGGAGGCTCAGGTGGGGAAGAATCTACTTTCAAGTTCACTTAGGTTATTGGCAGGACTCATCTTCTTGGGATAAATTAATGGGGCCTCCAGCTTTCCACTGGCTGTTGGCTGGAAGCCACCCTCAGAATCTAGAGGCTGCCTAAACATGCCCCTCTTCATCTGTAGTTCACAACTTGGAAGTTTGCTACCTCAAGCCTGGCAGAGGAGTCTCTCTAAGACTTTAAGCAGATTCTGTCAGTTAAGATGGAGTCTTATACAATATAAACAAAAGAGTGGCATTTTGTCATCCTTGACTTATTTATTTATTTATTTATGCATTTATTTTTATTTGAGTCAGAGTCTCACTTTGTCATACAGGCTAGAGTGCAGTGGCACAATCATGGTTCACCATTACTTCAAACTCCTAGGCTCAAGCAATCCTTCTGTCTCGGTCCCATGTAACTCAGTCCTGAGTAACTGAGACTACAGGTGTGTGCCACCATACTGGGTTAATTTTTTAATTTTTAATTTTGTAGAGATGAGGTCTCTTTATGCTGCCTAGGCTAATCCCAAACTTCTGGGCTCAAGCATTCCTTCCACCTCAGCCTCCTAAAGTGCTGAGATTATAGGCATGAACTGCCATGCCTGGCATGACTTATTTTTTATTGGTTAGAAGCAAGTCATAGATTCTGCCACACTCAAGAGACAAGGAATGTGCAAGTCATTAATAACATGGTGGCCATCTTAGAATTCTGCCAAGGGCAGTCATATTCTTAGAATTTCTCTCTCTCTCTCTCTCTCTCTCTCTCTCTCTGTGTGTGTGTGTGTCCCTTCTGTCTCTATATGCAGACCTTTGACCCTCAAACACCATGAATTTAAACTGCATGGGTCCACTTATATGCAGATTTTTTTTCTGTCTCTGCCACTCCTAAGACAACCCCCACCCAGCCTACTCAATGTGAAGATACTGAGAAGAATCCTTTATAATGATTCATTTCCACTTAATGAATAGTTAATATATTTTCTCTTCCTCATCATTTTCTTAATATATTTTCTCTTTCTGGTCTACAGTAGGCCATTCATAGTTAAGTTTTTGGGGAGTCAAAATTATACATGAATTTTCAATTGTACAAAGAGTCAGCATCCCTAACCCCCATGTTGCTCAAAGGTCGACCGTATGTGTTTGTGTGTGTGTACAGTATATACTTCTATATTTATGTGTCATTTGTATTAACCTATCCAAGAAAAAACTAGTTAAAAATATCTAATAAGAGCCGGGCTCGGTAGCTTAGCCTGTAATCCTGCGCTTTGGGAGGCTGAGGTGAGTGGATTGCCTGAGCCCGCGGGTTCGAGACCCGCCTGGGCAACTTGGCGAGACCTCATC
>NW_007098587.1:0-688 GCF_000164805.1 Carlito syrichta | reverse complement strand
CTGGGCAACTGCGAGACTCATCTCTACAATAAATCAAAAATTAGCTGGGCGTGGTAGCACGCGCCTGTAGTTCCAGCTACTTGGAAGGCTGAGGCGGAAGGATCGCCGGAGCCCAGCAGGTCGAGGCTGCGGTGGCCAGGAGCAGCCACTGCACTCCAGTCTGGGTGACAGAGTGAGACTCCAACTCAAAAAAAAAAAATCTAATAAAAATCTTAACTCTTCCTTGAGTTTTCCAGCACAGTAACTATGTTTCCCTGACCACGTCTCTTAAAATCAAAGTTCATCCCATAGCCTTTTTCATCTTTTTATTCCATGAGCTCTAAATCAACTCTGCTTTTATGTGTGTGATTTTTGTGTATGGGCTGCATATTAAAAGCGCACTCTCAAATTACCTGGATGTTTTAATGTCTTTATGAAGGAGAGATCAGATAAAACTAATAAAATGAAACAAAAATGACACCCCATTTCTCCAAAAAAAGAGTTGGTAACTCAAACCACAGCTATTTTCCTTATATGACAAAGGCATTTGTGAGAGTTGAGCAGGATTGATTATCCATCTTTAAATTAAGACATTTCACAGAAATGTATTGCATTAATCTAAATGAAAGCACAAAGGAAATTTTTTGTTTTAAGTTCACTGTATCTAGCCATAACAAACCCGTGGAAACTTTTTTTTTTTTTTTTTTTT
>NW_007098586.1:0-658 GCF_000164805.1 Carlito syrichta | reverse complement strand
GGTTAGCTAGGTAGCTAGGTTAAGTCCACTGGCAAGCCAGCAGGATACATAGGTAGCTACCTATTTAAGTCAGCTGGCTAGCCACCTGGATAGCTAAGGATGTCAGCTAGTTAAGTAAGCTGGCTATCCATCTGGTTAACTAGTTAAATCAGGTAGTTGAGTAAGCTGCCTAGCCAGCTGGCTAGCTGGTTAAGTGAGCTAGTTAATTCAAGTGACTAGCCAACTGGCTAGCTAAGTAGCTAGCAATCTGGCTAGCTGGTTGTCAGCTAGTTAAGTCAGCTGGCTAACCACCTTGCGAGGTATGTTGCTAGCTAATTAAGTCATCTGGCTAGCCGGTGGGCTATCTAGTTTAGTCAGCATGTTAAGTGACCTGGCTAACCTCCAGGCTGGCAAGTTGGCTAGCTTGTTAAGACAGCTGTCTAGCCAGATGGCTATCAAATTAAATCAGCTTGTTAAATTAGATGGTTAGCTGACTGGCTAGGTAGGTCTCTGGCAAGTTAAAGTCTGCTGGATACCAGTCTGGTCAGGTAGGTGGCCAGCTAGTTCAGTCAGCTGGCTAGCTGGCTGATGAGAAGGGTGGCTGGCAAGTTAAGCCAGATGGCTACCTGTCTAACCAACCCAGTAGCTAGCTAGTTATGTCAGCTGGCTAGCCAGCTAG
>NW_007098585.1:0-521 GCF_000164805.1 Carlito syrichta | reverse complement strand
CGACTGCATGACTTATTAGGCACAGACTGCGGTGTCTGTACTTGCTCCTTGAATTAACCTGGGCCTTTGTCCTTGTTCCCTCTTCTTCCGCTGGAGCTGTGTCACTCCACACGCAGGTGGCGCATAGGGCTGTGTTGTCTGTAGGAGATTTCCTTGAAATAGGTTCAGCCCCCACTTAAAAGGCTAGTGGCAGCCCGGAGCCTTGCTCATGGTTTCTGTGACTTCCTGCTTCTTTTTCTCACTTCTCTTTGTCTTCAGTGCCCTGCTTGTCTCTGCACTGCGTGTTATTTCTTCCTTTTCCTGCATTGAATGGACTTCAGTTCCACGTTCTATGTATTGTATGTATGTTCTACATAAAATTTCTGTCTATCAGATGGAATTTGTTCCATGTTGGGTGGAAAACTCTATGCATCATCATTGTCCACAAGAAATGCATTTTCTTTATTTTTAATAGATTCTACCCTAAAGTGTGGATGAGGGATGTGTGGCTTGCGTGTGCTGTGGGGCGAGGCTCCCTGTCT
>NW_007098584.1:0-476 GCF_000164805.1 Carlito syrichta | reverse complement strand
GATTATAGGCAAGAGCCACCACACCCGGCTTCTCTCTTCTTTTTTGAAAGCTGTACATCTTTATCTTTGATCCACATTGACTGCCTCTAGCTCATGGCAGCCATATACAAGCAAACAGAAGGAGCTTGATACTCCAAGTACCTTGGCAACCATTGAAGCTGGGATATGCCAGTCTCTAGAACCTTTACTCTCATTCATGACTTTATATTGATAAAGCAACAAGTGAGAACAGGAGGTCTTGACGCCCATACACAAGTATTCCTAAATGATGGGCTCAGTCATAAAGGTTCATAAGTACAGAAAGGAAAGAGACAGCTCTTTCTGGTTCTTCCATCCAGTTGATCCACCTGCAAGTTGTCTTTGGGAAGTAGAAGTGAGAGGATTGTCTGAGCACAAGGGTTCGAGACCACCCTGGGCAATATGGTGAGACCTCGTCTCTATAATAAATCAAAAAATTAGCCAGGTATGGTAGCGCT
>NW_007098583.1:0-599 GCF_000164805.1 Carlito syrichta | reverse complement strand
TTTTTTTTTTTTTTTTTTTTGGAGTCTCACTCTTTGTCACCCAGACAGGAGTGCAGTGTGGCACGCTCACGACCACCGCAGCCTTGACCTGCTAGGCTCAGGCGATTCGTCTGCCTCAGCCTTCCAAATAGGTGGAACTACAGATGCACACCACCACACCCAGCTAGTTTTTGTGATTTATTGTAGAGACGAGGTCTCACCATGTTGCCCACGCTGGTCTGGAACCCACGGGCTCAGGCAGTCCTCTCACCTCGGCTCCCAAGGTGCTGGGATTATAGGCTTGAGCCATTGTGCCCAGCCATACACACTTATTATTTCAGCTACTTGAGAGGCTGAGATGGGAGAATCACTTGAGTCCAGGGGGTCAAGGCTGCAATGATCTGGGATCACATCACTGCATTCCAGCCTGGGCTAGAGAGTGACACCCTATTTCAAAAATTAAAAAAAAAAAAAAAGGGATGAGGTCTTGTTATGTTGCTAATTCCCTAATAGCCCCTCGCACCACACTCAGACATCAGTGTTGATTCCATGATGTCATCACTAATTTTTTTTTTTTTTGAGTTGGAGTCTCACTCTGTCGCCCAGACTAGAGTGCAGTG
>NW_007098582.1:0-676 GCF_000164805.1 Carlito syrichta | reverse complement strand
AGAGATGAGGTCTCACAGCCCAGGCGGGTCTCGAACCCGCGGGCTCAGGCAATCCGCTCACCTCAGCCTCCCAAAGGCGCGGGATTACAGGCTGAGCCACCGAGCCCGGTTCTGGGTGTTAATTTTTTAATTTATTGTAGAGACGAGGTCTCACCAAGTTGGCCAGGCTGGTCTTTTTTTTTATTTTATTTTTTTGAGTTGGAGTCTCACTCTGTCGCCCAGGCTGGAGGGCAGTGGCACGCTCACAGCCACTGCAGCCTTGACCTTCTGGGCTCAGGTAGATCTACTTCTGCTCAGCCTTCCAAGTAGCTAGAACTACAGGAACACGACACCATAACCTGCTAATTTTTTTATTTTATCGTAGAGACAAGGTCTCACCAAGATACACAGGCCTGGACTCAGGCAATCCTCTCCCTTCGACCTCGCAAAGTGCTAGGACTACAGGCTTGAGCCACTGTGCCCGGCGGCTGGTCTTGAATCTCTGGGCTCAGGCAATCCTGTCACCTTAGCCTCCCAAAGTGCTGGGATTACAAGCATGAGCCACCCGCACCTGGCTGGTGAGTTTTTGTTGTTGTTGTTTTGTTTTGCTTTGTTTGAGTTGGAGTCTCATTCTGTCACCCAGACTGGAGTACAGTGGCCGCACCTGGCCACCGCAGCCTCAACTTGCTGGGCTCTG
>NW_007098581.1:0-512 GCF_000164805.1 Carlito syrichta | reverse complement strand
TGCCCAGGTTGGTCTCGAACCCACAGGCTCAGGCAATCCACTCACCTCAGCCTCCCAAGGCTCAGGATTACAGGCTGAGCCACTGAGCCCAGCTTGTTGTTGTTGTTGAAGGAAGTTGAAGCTTCAGTGAGCTATGATCATCCCTGCACTCCAGCTTTGGTGACAGAGTGAGACCCTGTCTCTAAAAAAGTTTCACAGAGAGATAGTTGTAGAACAGAGTCTCACTCTGTCACTGAGGCTGGAGTGCAGTAGCACGCTCACAGCCACTGCAGCCTCGACCTCCTAGGCTCAGATGATCCTTCCGCCTCAGCCTTCCAAGTAGCTGGAACCACAGGTGCACACCACCACACTCAGCTAATTTTTTGATTCTTTGTAGAGATGAGGCCTCGCTATGTTGCCTAGGTTGGTCTTCAAACCCTGGACTTAATGGATCCTCCCACCTTAACCTCCTAAAGTGCTGGGATTACAAGGTGTGAGCCGCCATGACCAACTCCCTTTTTTTTTTTTTTTTT
>NW_007098580.1:0-588 GCF_000164805.1 Carlito syrichta | reverse complement strand
TTAGGAATCGCCACACTATTTTTCACAGAGGTTGTACTAGTTTACACTCCAACCAACAGTGTGAAAGTGTTCCCTTTCGCCACATTCTCTCCAGCATCTGTTTTTTGTTTTTTTTTTGAGTTATTGATGATGGCCATTCTGACTGGAGTTAGGTGGTATCTCCGTGTAGTTTCAATCTCCGTGTAGTTACATTTCTTTGATGACTAGTGAGGCTTAACCTTTTTTTTCATGTATCTGTTGGCTGCTCGTACATTTTCTTTTGAGAACTGTCTATTCCTATCTTTTGCCCACTTTGTAATGGGGTTGTTTTTTTTTCTTTTCTGCTTGTTTGAGTTCCTTATAGATCCTAGGTGCTAGGCTTTTGTCAGACATAGAGTTGGCAAATGTTTTCTCCCAGTCTGTGGGCTCTCTCCCTGTTCTCTTGATGGTTTATTTGTCTTTGCAGAAGCTCATCAGTTTGATGAGTTCCCACTTGTCTATTGTGTCCCTTATGGCATGAGCACTTGGGGTTTTGGTCAGGAATTGATTGCCAATTCCAACTTCCATAAGGGTATCTCCTGCATTTTCTAAGGTTCTCATAGTTTGAGG
>NW_007098579.1:0-497 GCF_000164805.1 Carlito syrichta | reverse complement strand
CCTCAGCCTCCCAAAGGTGCGGGATTACAGGCTGAGCCACCGAGCCCGGCAAATCTTCCTAATTTTGTAGCTGCTAAGTAGGTAGGCGCTGTGGGGTGCTGGGGTTGAGTGTGCCTCCAGTGGTCACCCTACGAGCAGTATCCCTGCGCTGTCGGAGCCCGGCTGCTCCCAGCAACTCACCCGCTGCCCTTTGGCATACACGCCGTAGCCGGTGACGTTGGCTCCGTTAGACAGCCCGGTGGGGGTCAGCAGGGGGGGCTTCCAGGAGACCTGCACGGTGGCCAGGGTGGCCCCAGCTTGGACAGTGACGTCTTGGGGAGGGGCTGGAGGACCTGGGAGGGGACGGAAGGGAACAGACACCCTCAGGGCGCAGCCCTGGCAAGGGGGCTGTCACCGTGCTGGGCCTGCCTCACCTAGAAGGAAAGACCATTCGGCAAGGTCGCCAGGGAGAGAGGAGGGGAGACCAAGTGACAGAAGCAACCGAGGCTGGTTGGGCG
>NW_007098578.1:0-495 GCF_000164805.1 Carlito syrichta | reverse complement strand
TGGGGTGGGGGAGGTAACATCTTGCTGCTGAGAAGCCCAGAACACCTGGAGTAGCCAGGACCTCAGAGGAGATGCTGATGGGGTGGCATGGCTCAGCAGAGAGCACTTGGAGCCGGGTATAATTTCAAATCCTGACTCTTCACTTGCCAGTTGTGTGGCCACTGGGAAATTGCTTGACTTCCCTGAGCCTTCTTTATTTTTATTTTAATTAATTCGTTTATTTATTTAATTTTGAGGCAGGGTCTCACTCTGTTGCCCAGTTTCGAGTGCAGTGGTGCCATCACAGCCACAGCTCACTGCAGCCTCGACTTCCTAGACTCAAGCGATCCTTCCATCTTGGCCTCCTGAGTAGCTGGAGCTCCAGATAACATGGAGCCCGGCCAAGTTTTTAAAAATTTTAGTAACCAGACTCGGTGGCTCAGCCTGTCATCCCGCGCCTTGGGAGGCCGCGGCGAGTGGGTTGCCTGAGCCCGCGGGTTCGAGACCCGCCTGGGC
>NW_007098577.1:0-523 GCF_000164805.1 Carlito syrichta | reverse complement strand
GCAATCCACTCACCTCAGCCTCCCAAAGGCGCGGGATTACAGGCTGAGCCACCGAGCCGGGCTAGTTGGTGAGTTCTTACCAGGAAGGAATGCTGGTCAGTTGTTTTGTTGAAACCGCAAAAGGGAAGGGCAGCAGTTAGTTAATATGAGCACAGTCTTTTGAAAGGACTGGTTTCTGTTCAGTCCTTGGGGAAGAAAGCCTAATCGCAGATCCCATCATGGCTGAGAACTCAGTTTTCAGGGTTTTCCTGGGATCCCGTTGGCCAAGATGGGGTCTGTTCAGTCAGTTGAGGGGCTTAGAATTTTATTTCTCATAAGAAAAAAGTAAAATTCTGGCCAGGTGCGGTGGCTCACACCAGTAATCCCAGCACTTTGGGAGGCTGAGGGGAGAGAACTGTTTGAGCCCAGGAGTTCGAGACCAGCCTAGGCACCATAGCAAGACCTCTCTATAAAAAATTAGCTGGGATCCGGGCTCGGTGGCTCAGCCTGTAATCCCGCGCCTTTGGGAGGCTGAGGTGAGTGG
>NW_007098576.1:0-521 GCF_000164805.1 Carlito syrichta | reverse complement strand
GAGAGAGAGAGAGAGAGAGAGAGAGAGAGAGAGAGAGAGGTGTTAGATTGAGAGACACCACTCCAAAGAGCAGTAACCGGCCCCTTTCGGGGAAGATCCCCGTGCCAGGGAAGCCCCGGCCGGCCCGTCCCCGGCAGACGGGCAAACCTGGCCGAAAGCCACGCTCGGCCGGACTCCAGCGGAGCCCGGCTGCTCCTTCCGCTCCCCCACGCCGCGCCCAGGTGAGCCCGCCGGGTGGCAGCGAGCGTTACCTGCCAGGCTGCCCGGCCTCTGGAGGGTGGCCGTGGCATACAGCTCCTGCGAGAGCTTGCTGTACTGCTCGGACGCGTGGACCAGGCGCTTGGTGGGCGACAGGGTGGCGTACGTGCCGATGGTGGAGCTCAGCTGGTGGATGGGCGAGGAGGAGATGGTGGACTGCACGGTGGGGGGCGAGGTCACGCGGATCGGGGACAGGCCGGCCGAGGACACGACGATGTTGATGGGCGAGCTGGTGCTGTAGGACTTGGCCAGGCGGCTGGGCG
>NW_007098575.1:0-520 GCF_000164805.1 Carlito syrichta | reverse complement strand
TCCTCTTGCCTCAGCCTCCCAAAGTGCTGGGATTACAGGCTGAGCCACCACGCCCGGCCAACATACACATTTTGATGGGGGCTGGGCACAGTGGTTCACACTTGTAGTTCCAGCCACTTGGGAGGCTGAGGCTGGAAAATCTACTTGCATTTTGGAGTTCTGAGCTATGCTGACAGGGTGTCCACACTAAGTTCAGCATCAAGGTGGTAACTTCTCTGGATGGGAACTGCTGGGTTGCCAAAGGAGGGGTGAACTCATCCAGGTCGGAAACGGAGCAGGTCAAAGCTTCCATACTGACCAGCAGGGTAATTGCGCCTGTGAACAACCACTGCACTTCAGCCTGGGCAACACAGCAAGCCCCCATTGCTAAAAAAATAACTATTTTAAAATTTTTTTGAAGGGAAAACAAAACTCAGTTTATAACATCCATTCAGGTTCTCTTTCTCTCTCGAATATTTGATTTTTTTTTTTTTTTTTGAGTTGGAGTCTCAATCTGTCACCCAGACTGGAGTGCAGTGGC
>NW_007098574.1:0-480 GCF_000164805.1 Carlito syrichta | reverse complement strand
CTCAAAAAAAAAAAAAAAAATGTATATATATATATGTATATATGTATGTATCTCGGATATTTTGGAAAATAGACTCACGCGCTTCATGTGACTATTTTGGAATATTTATTTCCAGCTATTTTTATGTAAATAAGTAGGCATACATTATAGTTAGGTTCTGTACCAATATGGAATCAAACTCTTTCTTTAGTTGTTCTGTGATAACGCATTTGCAAGAAAGACAGACCTCTGTGCCACAACCCACTAGACCCAGGGATTATGTCTTAGGGAACAAGTAGACTTGCTCTGAAGGAATATGTAGGTGGCTACAGGGTCACAACACATAGTGAATCAAGGTTCTTTTGGAGCAAAGGTGTAACTTACAGTGAACGCATGTTCCTACATGAAGAGTAAGACATCAGCTAAACATTTTAGAGGCATTCCTGGACTCAGAGTTAGTCAGACCAATTAGCTTTTTTTTTTTTTTTTTTTTTTTTTTTT
>NW_007098573.1:0-573 GCF_000164805.1 Carlito syrichta | reverse complement strand
CGAGATGATGCGGGCGCCCGTTGCCATGGCGACGCGCGGACCCTGGCTGGGAGATGCCGCCAGAGTGAGCCCTGAAGGCGCCTGGTGGGGACCCGGCCGGGAGGCGGAGGAGGAGGCCGGGAGTTCGAGACCCGCCTGGGCCCCGTAGCAAGATTTCCCCCCCCCCCCCAAATTTCTTCCAAATAAAATTAAGTTCAAACTAAACACTGATCCCGGCGTGGTGGCGGCACCGTGTCCCTGACCTCCGGCCTGGCCCACACAGCCAGACCCCCAATTCCCACGCAGCTCTTAGATTCAGGGTGTGTGTGTGGGGGAGGGGGGAAGCTGACTAGCTGCTGCACCAGTCCCAGCCTTTTTAAAAATTATTTTATTTTCTGCAGTTTTAGATTCAGGGGGTGCGTGTGCAGGGGGGCGGGCGATAAGGCCCAGCTCTGTTGGCTTTTCTTCTTTTGTTTTTTGAAATTTACTTTTATTTGCTTTTTTCCTGGCCTCGGCCTCCCAAACAGGCGCGTCGGTGGGGGTGCGTCACCACGCCTGGCTGGTGTGCGTGACTTCTGAGGCCGTGGGACAGGG
>NW_007098572.1:0-502 GCF_000164805.1 Carlito syrichta | reverse complement strand
GGCCACTGCACTCCAGACTGGGCAACAGAGTGAGACTCCAACTCCAAAAAAAAAAAAATTACATATGTGTTTATTTTTACTAGACATGGAGATTTAAAGCCACTGAAATATCCATTTTAAAAACAAACTTTTGGCTGGGCACAGTGACTCAAACCTGTAATCCCAGCACTTTGGGAGGCCGAGGTGAGAGGATTTCCTGAGCAGCCTGGGCAACTTGGTGAGACCTCATCTCTACAGTAAATCAAAAAATTAGCTGGGCTTGGTGGCATGCACCTGTAGTTCTGGCTACTTGGAAGACTGAGGCAGACGGATCCCCTGAGCCCAGCGGATCCATTCTGGGGTAGCCATGAGCATGCCACTGCACTCCAGCCTGGGCGACAGAGTGAAACTCCAACTCTAAATAAATAAAAACTATTTAATAAGCTGGGCTCGGTGGCTCAGCCTGTAATCCTGCACCTTGGGAGGCTGAGGTGAGTGAATTGCCTGAGCCCACGGGTTCGAG
>NW_007098571.1:0-511 GCF_000164805.1 Carlito syrichta | reverse complement strand
TAGTGCTACTCATTCTAGAATAGTTTTATACATCCATCAAACTCATGCATTGTTGACACTTCTGGGAAATCTTTTATAATCACCCCAAATATCTGTTGTATTCCTGGTCCTCTGTGCAGTTTAAAAAAATTTTTTTTTATTTTGAAGATATGGTTACAATACATGGCTAGGTATACAAATGACCATTGTACACGTAAAGTTTGGGCCTCACTTTGATTCCCCCATCAGCTGGTTTGAGATCAGGTACTCTTATTGATGAAGTGTGCTCCCCTGGCAGTTTCCCACTACTGCTAGTCCCTTTCTTATAGTATTGTGGTAATTTACAGACCCTAAATCCATCCAAGTTGCTGTGAAGTTCATAATTTTTTCTGTCCTTATGGCTGCATAATATTCCATCATATATATGTACCACATTTTAAAAATCTAGTCTACTTTCTATGGGCAGCATGGTGAATAGTCCTGCAATAAAAATGTGTGTGCAAATTTCTTTTTTGTAGAATGGTTTCAGTTC
>NW_007098570.1:0-685 GCF_000164805.1 Carlito syrichta | reverse complement strand
CCTGCCGGGCACATGTGAGCGGCCCATGGGCGCCAGCAACCGGAGCGTGCAGAGGCCGCGTCGTCTGCAGAGGGGCCGGCGGGCCACGCCGCACCCGCGCGTCGGCCTCGTACCACCGCCGGCGGACAGGCTCCGCGTGAGCGAGCCACATGGGGACGCACGGGTGACCCGGGGCCGGGGGCTCCCGGCTCACCCCGCACGGGCCTCTGGCCCCAGGCCTCGGCCCTGGGCCCCCACGGCCTCCCGGTGGGCCCTCGGCTGTGCCCCGGCCTCTTGCCGGGACTGAAAGGAGCATATATCTATATTTTTGGTAGCCCAGAAGACGAGTGGCCAGCAGCGCCCTTGTTGGACGAGAAGCCAATGCCTTAACAAAGACGCGAAGGAGACTCACTCGGGGCGGCCGCGCCCGCTCCGAGAGCCACCAGCAACTCGTGCCTACGCAGAGTATTTTTTTTAAGGAAGATGAAAAGAACCTTGTTACGGGATTTTTTTTCTTAATGTAGAGGAGCGTTAGCGAGGATGACGCCTTTGTCTTTTTTTTAAGCTTTCTTTGCGTGTTTTGTAAGCAACACATTTTTTGTATAAATGTCTCGTGTGTCTTGCTATTTCTGCTGCTGTTTCTAGAACCGAGCGTGTGATTCACGATCAACCAGGCTATTAAAAGTGGAATTACAAAGACCCCCCC
>NW_007098569.1:0-547 GCF_000164805.1 Carlito syrichta | reverse complement strand
GGGAGTGGCCACTGCACTCCAGTCTGGGTGACAGAGTGAGACTCCCAACTCAAAAAAAAACAACAAAAAAAAACTTCATTGCTAAAATTGCAAATGATGATTTAGTGACTTGTAATCTTTCTGCTGGTGCGGGGTCTTGTCTCAATGTCGATGGCTGCTGACTGATCAGGGTGGTGTTCGCTGGAAGTTGAGGTGGCCATGACATTTCTTTTTTTTTTTTTTGAGTTGGAGTCTCACTCTGTTGCTCAGGTTGGAGTGCAGTGGCACGCTCACGACCACCGCAGCCTCAACCTGCTGGACTTGGACGATCCTTCCACCTCAGCCTTCCAAGTAGCTGGAACCACAGGTGTGCGTGCCACCATGCCTGGCTAATTTTCTGATTTATTGTAGAGATGAGGTCTCACCATGTTGCTCAGGATGATCTCGAACCCCTGGGCTCAGGCAATCCTCTCACCTTGGCCTCCCAAAGTGCTGGGATTACAGGCATGAGCCACCACTCCTGGCAGAATATATCTACCCCCCTTCTTTTTTTTTTTTTTTTTTTTTT
>NW_007098568.1:0-488 GCF_000164805.1 Carlito syrichta | reverse complement strand
GCCACCAAGCCCGGCTACTGACTGCTGTTTTTAAAGAATAATCTGAATAGGGTATTTCAAAAAGTACAAATTTGTAAACACAAAGTAGTGACCTCATAATAACACTGGTAAGGGTTTCCTGGTTCTTTTGGAATTTCATCCTACATTTTAAGAGATGTAGGAAGTTCTTGACTAACATACAAATAAAATACTCTATTTTCTTGTCTTATTTCCCTGGGGCATAAGAAATAGAGGAGGAATTATTAATTTTTATAATCCTCATCTTTACTTGGGCTACAAGATAGTGAAGATATGAAAGCTATTAGAAAACCAAGGTATAACAAATGATAGAAGAAAGAATGGTTAAGTCAGCTAAGGAATTAAGTCTGTCTTATGCATTTCATATGCTAAACAGCAGGAATGACAAAGTTTTCCAAAATTATTTGTCTCCATTAATAAATACACTTATAGCAGATTTTTTTTTTTTTTTTTTTTTTTTTTTTTTTTTT
>NW_007098567.1:0-537 GCF_000164805.1 Carlito syrichta | reverse complement strand
GCCCCTGCACTTCAGTCTGAGCGACAGAGTGAGACTCCAGCTCAAAAAAAAAAAAAAGATATACAGCCCCTGGGGTTTGAGACCAGCCTGAGTAACTTGACAAGACTTCTTCTCTACAATAAATTAAAAACTTCACTAGGCATGTTGGCTCACTAGGCGTATTTGGAAGACTGAGGAGGAAGGAACACTGGAGTCCAGCAAGTTGAGGCTGCAAAACCATGACTGTGCCACTGTACTCCAGCTTGGGCGACAGAGTGACACTGACTCAAAAAAATATATATATACTGAGGCAAAAGCAATGACCATCAGGAATGATGGAAAAGGGTTTATTTGAAGTAGCTGAGAATTTGGACTAGATCATCATCAAATACAACTTTGAGATTCTATGGCTCCAAATCACTAACAAAGGTGGTTTTACGAAGTCATTAATAATGCCTTACATTTGTAGGGAGCTTTATAATTTTCTTTTTTTTTTTTGAGTTGGAGTCTCACTCGATCGCCCAGACTGAAGAGCAGTGGCGGCTCCCCGCCACCACA
>NW_007098566.1:0-491 GCF_000164805.1 Carlito syrichta | reverse complement strand
TCCAACAGAAAGAAAGGGAGGGAGGAAGTGGGAAGGAAGGAAGGAAGGGAGGGAGGGAGGGAGGGAGACTTAATTAAGTAAGCTAGTGGGCATGGTGGGTCCCAGCACTTTGGGAGGCGGAGGCAAGAGGATTGCCTGATCCAGGAGTTTGAGACTAGCCTGGGCAATTTGGCAAGATGTCTCTACAAGCAAAATTAAAAAATTAGCCAAGCATAGTGGCATATACCTATGGTTCCAGATACTTGGAAGGTTGAGGCGGAAGGATCACCTAAACCCAGCAGGTCGAGGTTGCGGTGGCCATGAGATTTCCACTGCACTCAGCCTGGATGACAGACAGAGATTCTGACTCAACAAAAAAAGGAAAAATAAGGCTTAAGTAACTTGTCTCTGATGAGGGTGAGTGAAGACTGTCTGCAGATGGTTATGCTGTTTGCACCTTACCTGCCCTGGGATCTACTCTTTTTTTTTTTTTTTTTTGAGTTGGACTCTCA
>NW_007098565.1:0-531 GCF_000164805.1 Carlito syrichta | reverse complement strand
CTGTCACCCAGACTGGAGTGCAGTGGCCACTCCTGGCCACTGCAGCCTCGACCTGCTTGCTGGGCTCCGGCAATCCTTCCACCTCAGCCTTCCAAGTAGCTGGAACTATAGGCGCACGCTACCATGCCTGGGTAATTTTTTTTTGACTTATTGTAGAGATGAGGTCTCAACAAGTTGCCCGGGCAGGTCTCGAACCTGCAGGCTCAGGTAATCCACTCACCTCAGCCTCTAAAAGTGCTGGGATTACAGACTGAGCCACTGAGCCCAGACTACTTAGATTCTTGTTTGAACAAGTCAGCAATAAAAGGTATTTGGGGGACAATTGCAGACATTTGAAGATGAAGTAAATAATGATGGCATTGAAGAATTATTGCTCAGGTGTGATAATGGCATCCATAGTTATGTGGGAAATGCCCTTATTTTTTTTTAGACAATCCCTATGAAATATTTAGAGGTGAAATGCCAAGGTGTCTGTAATTTACTTTTTTTTTTTTGAGTTGGAGTCTCACTCTGTCGCCCAGACTGGAGTGC
>NW_007098564.1:0-481 GCF_000164805.1 Carlito syrichta | reverse complement strand
GCTGAGCCACTAAGCCCAGCCCAAAGAGAGATTTTAATTCACTGGACTAACCTGCTCATTCACTCAGGGTTGTCAATTGAATGATAAACCTTCCCAGTTTATATGCCCAACTCACTGTAAGCCTATGGGGGACCAGCTTGGGGTTGACCGGCCTTGCCAGGAAAGCCTAGGTCAATTGGGGGCGGCCTGGAGAGTCTCTGGCTCTCATGTGACAAGTCAAGTGTGCCCTAGTCCTTATTGTCCCAGCAGCCAAGATATCTACAGGTCTGAACAGTCTGAGTCTCTAGTCGGACAGTGATGTCCCACATCCGTGGCTTGTCATCGAGAGCAGACTAGAATGAGCCCAATCCTAGAGATGCAGCAAGTCAAGCCGACAATTGCTGTTTCGTGGCTTGTTTCCAAATACCCTCTTCCTGTCTGTACTCCTCCTCCCCCGTTTTCCTCAGTATCTTAAGTATCTTTTCTTTTTTTTTTTTTTTTT
>NW_007098563.1:0-552 GCF_000164805.1 Carlito syrichta | reverse complement strand
CTGCTTGAGAAGGTGCTCCAGGCCCCCAAACCCATAACTTGAGCCCTGGACCCAGCCCTGCCTCCCTTGGACTTGGTCGCCGTTCCCTCGGTCCCGCCGGGCTGGCTGGGTGCGGTGCCCGACAGGACGGGCGTCTGACCAAGTGCACGGTGCAGGGGTGCAGGCCAAGGGCCGAGGTCCCCGCCCTCCACGGCGCAAACCCTGACGGGTGGCAGCGGCCTGTGGGCAGCTGAGGGAGTGAGCCACGCTGGCCGCGCCCCAGGGTGGCACCGCCGGGGGGGCCAGACTCACCCTGTTCATCTTAATCACGAAGCATGGCTTTCCCTCTGCAAAGCCGAAGCTGGGGTCCGTGCGGCCCGAGCAGTTCTGCAGCATGTCAGCCGTGAACTTGCAGGAGAACTTGGTGTGGTTGGGCGCCAGGAAGCTCTCCTGGATGAAGTACTGGCCCGACGTGCAGTTGACGCTGCCCTCCTGGGCCGTGGGACTGTAGCCTGTGGGAACAAGCTGCTGCAGCAGGCCCTGGCCCAGCCCGAGCCCAGGGGTGAGGGGTGT
>NW_007098562.1:0-595 GCF_000164805.1 Carlito syrichta | reverse complement strand
TCAGCTGGCAATGTGCCTGCTAGCTAGGTAGAAAGATAGTTAATTCAGCTTGTTAGCAAGCAGGCCAGCTAAGTAATCAGCTGGTTCAGTCAGCTGGCTAGCTTCCTGCCTAGCTAGGTAGTGAGATAGTTAAGACAGGTGGCTAACCATTTAGTTAGCTAATTGTCAGCTAATTAAGTCAGCTGCCTAGCCATGTTGCTAGCTAGGTAGAGAGCTAGTTAAGTCACTTGGCTAGCCAGCTGGATATCTAGTTAATACAGCTAGTAGGGTGAGCTGGCTAGAGAGCTGGCTAGCTATTTAAGTCAGCTAGTTAAGTCAGCTTAATAGCCAGCTGGCTAGCTAGGTAGCTAGCTAATGAAGTTAGTTGTATACCCAGTTGGATAGCGAGTTAATTTTGCTAGTTAAGTCAACTGGATAGCCAGATGGCTAGCTCGGTATCTAGCTAGTTAAGTCAGCTGGCTTGCCTGCTGGCTATCTAGTTAAGTCAGCTAGTTTAGTTAGGTGGGTAACCAGCTGACTAGCTGGTAAAGTCAGATCATTAAGTACGCTGGCTAGCCAGCTGGCTAGCTATTTAAAAAGCCAGTTAAGTCAGATC
>NW_007098561.1:0-537 GCF_000164805.1 Carlito syrichta | reverse complement strand
GCTATGGCGATCCTTCCGCCTCAGCCTTCCGAGTAGCCGGAATTACAGGCATGCGCTACCACGCCCGGCTGATTTTTTATTTATTGTAGAGATGAGGGCTCACCAAGTTGCCCAAGGCATGGGATTACAGGCTGAGCCACCGAGCCCGGCCAGAGACCTCTTTCTAAGCGAGGCCTTATTCCCAGGCGTGGGGGCTGGTACCTGGGTTCTGCCTTTGGGGGGGTGCCACCATTCAGCCCACTCCAGGAAGTGTGGCCCCAAACGCTGGGATCTCCAAGCCTGCATCCTGCCAGGGTCCGGGGATTCTGAGGCTGATGCTGTGGTTGGAATTCCCGGGGGACCTGCTGGAACACACCTCTGGTCCCGCAGGTCTGGGGCAGCTTGAGACCCTGCCGGGGCTGGGTTGTGAGGCTGATGGGCTCTCGGTCCTCAGGAGAGTATCACCCGCCTGGCAGAGGCTACCTGCAGACGGGCAGGGTCTCTGGGGGTGATCTGGGAGCAGCGGGGCTGAGGCTCTCCGGGCGGGAGAGGGTGCTG
>NW_007098560.1:0-491 GCF_000164805.1 Carlito syrichta | reverse complement strand
TTGAGTTGGAGTCTCACTCTGTCACCCAGGCTGGAGTGCAGTAGCACACTCACAGCCACCCCAGCATCGACTTGCTGGGCTCCAGCAATCCTTCCGCCTCAGCCTTCCGAGTAGCTGGAACTACAGTTGCGCACTACTACGCCCAGCTATTTTTTTTTATTTATTGTAGAGACAAGGTCTCGCCAAGTTGTCCAGGCTAGTCTCGAACCTGTGAGCTCAGGCAATTTAATTGCCTTGGCCTCCCAAAGTACTGGAGTTACAGGCTGAACCTTCTAGCCCGGCCTATTTCTTTTTTTTTCTTTCTTTGTGTTGAGTCTCAATTTTCTTGAGTCTCTGTTGCCCAGACTGGAGTGCAGTGATATGATCATAGCTCACTGTAGCCTTGACTTTTTGGGCTCAGGCCATCCTTCTGCCTCTACTTAGTAACTGGGGCTGTAGGCATGCACCACCATGCCTGGCGAATATTTTGATTTTTTTTTTTTTTTTTTTTT
>NW_007098559.1:0-505 GCF_000164805.1 Carlito syrichta | reverse complement strand
CAGAGCAAGACTCCAACTCAAAAAAAAAAAAAAAAGAAAGATCTCAAATTAACATAATCTTATAGATCAAACTAGAAAAGCAAGAGCAATCTAGAACTGAGTACCACATGTTCTCACTTATAAGTGGACCCTGAACACTTGCCATAATACTATAAGAAAGGGATTGGCAGTAGCAGGATACTTCCAGGGGGAGGGAGGTGCGGCATAACATCAAAAAGTGTACCTGATCTCAAACCAGGCAAAGTGGGGACCAAAGGGAGGCCCAAACTTTACCTGTATGGTGTCCACTTATATACCTAGCCCTGAATTGTACCCCACATCTTTAAAATAAAATTTAAAAAAATAAATAAATAAGTAAACATTGGGGGAAAAAAGTTGAAGTTGGTGAGGTCTCTCTAACTTGCCTGGGCTGGTCTCAAACCCGTGAGCTCAGGCAATCCACTTGCCTTGGCCTCCCAAATGTAATATATATATATATATTTATATATATGTGTATATATATATA
>NW_007098558.1:0-493 GCF_000164805.1 Carlito syrichta | reverse complement strand
GGAGTCTCACTCTGTCACCCAGACTGGAGTGCAGTGGCACACTCCTGGCCATCGCAGCCTCGACCTGCTGGGCTCAGGCAATCCTTCTGCCTCAGCCTTCCAAGTAGCCGGAACTACAGGCGCGTGCCACCACGCCCAACTCATTTTTGATTTATTGTAGAGATGACGTCTGGCCAAGTTGCCCAGGTGGGTCTCGAACCCACGAGCTCTGGCAATCCAATCGCCTTGGCCTCCCAAAGTGCTGGGATTACAGGCTGAGCCACCAAGCCCGGCCAATGGCATACTATTTATTGATGCAAGACAGAGATAGCATATTGCCAAGCTATTATTAACTTTGTCATTGATTTTCCTGTTTAAGGGCACATAATCACCTTTTTAAAAGTCCTTAGCCGGATATGATAGTGCATGCCTGTAGTTCCTGCTACTCGGAAGGCTGAGGTGAAGGATCGCCGGAGCCCAGCAGGTCGAGGCTGCGGTGGCCAGGAGCGGCCAC
>NW_007098557.1:0-513 GCF_000164805.1 Carlito syrichta | reverse complement strand
TGGGCAACTTGGTGAGACCTCATCTCTACAATAAAACAAAAAAATTAGCCGGGTGTGGTAGCGCATGCCTGTAGTTCCAGCTACTTAGAAGGCTGAGGTGGAAGGATCACTGGAGCCCAGAAATGTCGAAGCTGCAGTGGCCGGGAGTGTGCCACTACACTCCAGTCTGGACAACAGAGTGAGACTTTAACTCAAAAAAAAGAAAAAAAAAGATATATACATGTTGTATATATATACACATATAACTGTACAAATATACATACATAAATATGTACATATATATATAGACACATTCATGTACACAGAGAGAACACATAAATGTAGCAAAATGTAGGTTTTGCTACATTTGCGGATTTATTTATTCTATTTTTATTTTTATTTTTTTGAGTTGGAGTCTCACTCTGTCACCCGACTGGAGTACAGTGGTCACTCCCGGCCACCGCAGCCTCGACCTGCTGGGCTCCGGCGATCCTTCCGCCTCAGCCTTCCGAGTAGCTGGAATTACAGGCGCGC
>NW_007098556.1:0-597 GCF_000164805.1 Carlito syrichta | reverse complement strand
TTCAGAGAATCTCACCAGTTCACCTATGCCGTCGCCATCTTGCCCCATCCCCCGACAATCGCATTTCTTTACACCAATGATAAACAAACAGAAACCTAAATAAAAAGCACAATTCCATTCAAAATAGTTACAAAAAAATGAGTTGTGACATCTCTGAGTCCATGGCAGGGATCAAGATCTGGCTGTGCAAATACCATGGAGGCACTTGCATACTGGGATTCATAAGAGTCCTAGGTAGATCTGAGGGTTGGGCCTTCAGAGAGACCAAGGCAAGATCTGAGGAACTGTACTTTAGAGAGTCCAAGACAAGATTAAAGTGTTGGGAATTCAGTGAGACTGAGACTGGATCCAAGTTTTGGAACCTCAGAGATACAAAGGATTTCCTTTGTAGGTATGGATTTCCTCTTTTTTTCTTTTTTCACTTTTTGAGTTGGTGTCTCACTCCATCACCCAGACTGGAGTGCAATGGCATGCTCATGACCACAACAGCATTGACCTGCTGGACTCAGGCAATTCTTTCACCTCAGTCTTCCACTTAACCAGAAACACAGGCACACAATTCCATGCTTGGCTAATTGTTATTTATTGTACATATGC
>NW_007098555.1:0-481 GCF_000164805.1 Carlito syrichta | reverse complement strand
TGGGCGTCTTTGATGTTTTTGTCATAACTAGATTGGGTTTATGGGACTGGAGAAGAATAGCACAGAGGTGAAATGACCTTCTCATTGCAAGATATCAACATGATTTACCCCTTGTGATGTTAACCTTGATTAGTGGGTTAAGGTAGTGTTTTCTTGGTTTCTCCACTGTAAAGGATTATTTTTCTCTTCTTACATTCTATTATTTGGAATTGAGTTGCTAAGTCTACTCTACACTTGGGAGTGGGGAGGTGTTTAAGCTCCACCTGCAGGAGGGAGAAATATATATGCCTATATCTATACCTATATCTATATCCATATATTATTTGTAATTCTTCTGTAAAGATTTATCCCTCTCCCACTATTTGTTTATTCAATAATTTATTTATATCAACATAGACTCATGTATGTGTGTATATATATATTTTTATTTTTTTATTTTTTATTTTTTATTTTTTTGAGTTGGAGTCTCACTCTGTCACCC
>NW_007098554.1:0-484 GCF_000164805.1 Carlito syrichta | reverse complement strand
CTCAGCCTCCCAAAGGCGCGGGATTACAGGCTGAGCCACCGAGCCTGGCTCTTTTTTTTTGAATTGGAGTCTCACTCTGTCACCCAGGCTGGAGTGTGGATGTGGAGTGCAGTGGCACGTCCACAGCCACCCCAGCATCAACCTGCTGGGCTCCAGCGATCCTTCCTCCTCAGCCTTCCTAGTAGCTGGAACTACAGGCACACACTACCATGCCCAGCTACATTTTTATCTATTGTACAGATGAGGTCTCACCAAGTTGCCCAGGCTGGCCTCGAACCTGCGGGCTCAGGCAATCCACTTGCCTCAGTCTCCCAAAGTGCTGGGATGATGGGCTGAGCCACCGAGCTTGACTTCCCCGCTGTGGCCCAAAGGCAACCATGAAGGATACATAGGTGAATGCACATGGCTGTGTCCTGATAAAACTTTACAACATTGAAGCAGACACTGAATCACATGTTACTTTCTTTTTTTTTTTTTTTTTTTG
>NW_007098553.1:0-612 GCF_000164805.1 Carlito syrichta | reverse complement strand
GGGCCGCCGCGGGTGGGAGAGGGCAGGCCGCGCGGGTCTCGCCCGCCGCGGCCAGCCCGGGGGCTCTGACTTCGCGAGGAGTGGCACCACACGTCGCCGCGTGAAATCGGGCTTCGCGTCCTCGCAGCTTTGCTTGGGTGGCAGTCTCACTCGGCCGCCCAGGCTGGAGTGCAGTGGCACGCTCGTGGCCACCGCGGCCTCTGCTTACTGGGCTCCGGCGACCCTTCCGCCGCAGCCCCCCGGGTAGCTGGGACTGCAGCCGCGCGCCACCACGCTTGGCTAACGTTTTGACTTACTGGAGAGCCAGGTCTCGCCACGTTGCCCGCACTGGTCTCGAGCCCGGGCTCCCGCAGCCCTCTCACCTCGGCCTCCCCGAGTGCTGGGATTACAGACTTGAGCCACCGTGCCGGGCCTATTTGGATTTTAAAAAATGATTTTGTTTGTTACGGGATCCCCCGTCCTCCGTGTTGGAAGTTTGCAAGTATTGGCAGCACAGTTCAGCACACGTTCTCAAAAGCTGCTTCTTTTAAGGAATTGTGCTCTTTTCTTTTAATTTCCTTGGTGCTACTTCTGTACCAAGTGAAGACTCCCCACTTGCCACTGAGGAGTCAG
>NW_007098552.1:0-481 GCF_000164805.1 Carlito syrichta | reverse complement strand
GCCACTACACTCCAGTCTGGGCGACAGAGTGAGACTCCAACTCAAAAAACAACAACAAAAAAACCAACAATAGATGTTGGGATATTCTGCAATCACTGTATACAATTGAATGGTGCTTGGCCACTGGAAATAGAAGAACAATTTTTCATCCTCAAATGGGACTTAGCCAGGTTTTTCTGATTAGGATAAGAACTTTCCATCTGGCCATGGCTTTGCTAAAACTCTGATCTGGCCACGTGGCTCTTTGAGCTATGGTTACCATGTTTTCCTAGCTTTGGCACCTTCCCCCACCCTGGGTAGGTGAATCTCCTCTTTTCTCGCTCTCTTTCTAATTTACTTTCTAAATAAAATATTTTTTTTGAAAAAATTAAGAGCTTTCCATCTGTTGTAATGAGAAGAACAGAACTGAATTAAGTGGGATAAGTCATAGACCAGCAAAGACCTAGTGCTTTATTTAATACAGACCTTCTCTGGACCTTAG
>NW_007098551.1:3254-36006 GCF_000164805.1 Carlito syrichta | reverse complement strand
CAGAGAAGATAGACAAATGGGACCTTATTAAACTGACAAGCTTCTGCAAAGCCAAAGAAACCATCAAGAGAGCAGGGAGACAGCCTACAGACTGGGAAAAAGTATTTGCCAACTCTAGGTCTGACAAAGGCTTAACATCCTGGATCTACAAGGAACTGAAGCGTACTGAAAAGAAGAAAACAAACAACCCCATTATAAAATGGGCAAAAGACATGAACAGAAACTTCACAAAAGAAGACATTCGAGCAGCCAATAAACACATGAAGAAATGCTCAACCTCACTAATCATCAGGGAGATGCAAATCAAAACCACACTGAGATACCACCTAACTCCAGTCAGAATGGCAATTATCAACAACTCAAAAAATAACAGCTGCTGGAGAGGGTGTGGTGAAAAGGGAACACTTCTACACTGTTGGTGGGAGTGTAAACTAGTGCAACCTCTGTGGAAAGCAGTGTGGCAATTCCTAAAAGCTCTAAAAATTGACCTTCCATATGACCCTGCAATCCCCCTACTGGGAATATACCCTGAAGAACACAAATCACTCTATAAAAAAGATACCTGCACACGTATGTTTATCGCAGCATTGTTCACAATAGCAAGAACCTGGAAACAACCATGCTGCCCATCAAAAGAGGACTGGATTAAAAAAATGTGGTACATATACATGATGGAATACTACGCAGCCATAAAAAAGAACAAAATCATGAATTTCGCTGCAACCTGGATGGAACTAGAGTCTATAATACTGAGTGACCTCTCACAAAAACAAAAATCCGAATATCACATGTTCTCACTCATATAATGGACCTTGAACATCCAATGCAATACTATGAGAAAATGACGGATGGTACTGGGAAACTATGGGGGGGAGGGGGATGGGATTAACAGTAGCAAATATCTGTCGGGGGATGGGAAAACACTTCTTATCTACAGGGTGCCTGAATGAAACGTCATTGTACACCTAACCCTTAACTGTACCCCACAAAACCATAATAAAAAATACTGATTAATGAAAAAAAAAAAAAAAGACACCAAAATTGATTTGTTCAAAAACTGTTTTGAGCAGTGGTGTATTATATCAAATGCAGAGTATTTTGAAGATGGCTGAAGTCTAAATATTTAAGAATGCACAGTTTTTTATAAATAAATTTTGTGGTTTTTAGGTCCCATCATATATGTGTGTGTGTGTGTGTGTGTGTGTGTGTGTGTGTGTGTGTGTGTATTTGAGATAAGGAAAAGGCAGAAGGGAACTTAGGAATTTGGTAAGAATTTCTAGAAAGCATGGCTCTGAAGCCAAAACCAGATATGAAAGTAAGCAAAACAGAAGATACCTGATGGGAAAAGAGTAGCCAATGATCCTGATGAAGATGAAGAAATGCTATAGGAGAACTAGTCGATGGACAAGCAGAAAGGGGAGGGAACATTATGGGCATTTACTTCTGCATTAAATATGTCCTAAGCACTTAGCATATGTTAGGCTCTATTCTAAGTACTGAAAATGTAGCAAACAAAGATGTCAAAAATTCCTGCCTTCATGGAGTCTAAATTCTAGTTGGAGTAAGATACAAAAAGTAAAATATGTATTGAATCAGTGATTAGGGTTTGAGGAAAAAAATTAAGATGGCAAGGGAGCTAGAAATTTTCCATGGCTCGACTTTTTTTGACAAGATAGCCAGGGAATAAATACATCACTGAGAAGGTGGCATTTGAGCCAAGACTTTTTGTTTTTTGAGTCGGGGTCTCAATCTGTCACCCAGGTTGGAGTGCAGTGGCACGCTCCCAGCCACTACAGCCTTGACCTGCTGTGCTCAGGCGATTCTGCTACCACTGCCTTTCAAGTAGCTAGAACTACAGGTGCATGCCACCACAACTGGCTAATTTTTTGATTCATTGTAGAGACAAGATCTCTCCAAGTTGCCCAGGCTGGTTTCCATCCCCTGAGCTCAGGCAATCCTCTTGACTCAGCCTCCCAAAGGACTGGAACTACAGGTGCACGCCACCACATTTGGCTAATTTTTTTATTTATTGTAGAGATGAGGTCTCGCCAAGGTGCCCTGGCTGGTCTCCAACCCCTGGGGTCAGGCAATCCTCCTGCCTCAGCCGCCCAAAGGGTTGGGATGATAGGTGTGAGCCACCGTGCCCAGCTGACTGAAGACCTGAGAAAAGAGTACCAGGTAGGAATTGATGTCCCTTCACTGCCAACCACCCTCCATCACCTGCTCTGTATCCCTGGAGATAAGCCTGTTAGCCTTTCTCCTCTGCAGTAAGCACAGTACTCAGATTTGTCACTGGTCAGAGCAGGGAACCCTGCAGGAGGAAGGGGCTCCAGTTCTGGCATGCTCATTTGTTCGCCCTGTAGCAAGGGTGCCTTCTCCTGGAACTTTCTTGTGGCACTGGTGTGTGGCACCTCCCCATGGATATCTTCCCCTGGTGCCCCATCGGAAGACTTCGCAATGGAAGTCTGGCAGAGGGACACCTCTCCGTGGATGGCGTAGCTGAGTGAGCCTCCCCCTGGTGTCTCTGTAGTAGAGCGTCAGCGGCCTGGCATTCCCGACATGATCTCATGGGACCTCTGCAGCAGCATCACAGTGAGTTCAGAGGGCCGGGACTTCCCTGTGGATGGTCTTACTTGTGCTCTGGATGGTGGACTTTCAGTACTTCCTGCCAGCCTGGGACCTCAGTGAGCTTCTCTAACACCCAGCGAGCCATGGACACCATCCCCTGAGAATCCGTCTCAGTACTAGCTGTGGTGGCTGCTCCCTGTGCCTGCTGTTCTGAAGTTCCTAAGCATTCTCTGCACCACTTGCTTAGTTATCTACTTACTCTCATCCTCACTTTAGCAATCCCTGAATACTCCAATACCCTGTTAGTAACCCTTTGTCTTGATTGTACCTGTTCACATGGTCATACAGTCTGTCTCCCGATGGGACCCCACACTGATACCAGATGTGAGGGAGTGAACCAAGTGATTATCTGAAGAAAGAATACTCCAGGCAGAGGGAACAGAAATGCAAACTCTGCAAGATAATCCAATCTCTGGCATATTCAAGGAAGAGTAAGGAGGTCAGAGTGAATGCAGCAGAGTGACCAAGAGAGAGAGTGAGAGAGCAGGCGGAGCCAAAGAAAGGAAGGAACCGTGGCAGGACATTCGACTTTACTCCAGGGTGGAAAACGTCAGGGCAGCCTGTTTGCTTCTCATCTATTTTGACAAGATCACTCTAGTGCTCTGCTAAGAATGGGCTCATGTGGGACACGCAGAGAGACGACTCAGGGAGTGACTGCAATAATCCCAGGGAATTGTAAAGATTGAGTGTGGTAATCCCAGTGAGTGTAAAGATAGACTAGTTAGGTGTCAATATAATAAACCCAGTAAAGAATAAAGAGAGACTAGTTAAGGGGCAGCTACCATAATCCCAGTTAGTGTCAAAAGGCTAGTCAGTGGGTGACCGCAATAATCCCAATGAAGTGTAAAGAGAGACTAGTCGGGGTGACTGCGATCATCCTAGTGAGTGTAAAGAGAGACTATTTAGGGGGTGACTGTAATAATCCCGGTGAAGTGTAACAAGAGACGAGTCAGGGGCCGACTGTAAAAATCCCAGTGAATGTAAAGAGAGACTAGTCAGGGGCAAATATAATAATCCTAGTGAAGGGCAAAGGGAGATTAATCTGGGCAAATGTAATAAACCCAGTGAAGTGTAAAGAAAGACTAGTCGAGGGTGAGTGTCAAAATCCCACTGACTATAATGAGAGACTAATCAGAGGAGACTGTAGTAATCCCAGTGAGTGTGAAGAGAGCCTAGTCAGGGAACGATTACAGTAATCCCAGTGAGTGTGAAGAGAGACAAACCAGGTACAACCATAATAATGCCAGTGAATGTAAAGGGACTAGTCAGTGGGCGACTGCAATTATCCCAGTGAAAGTAAAGAAAGACTAGTCAGAGATGACAGTAATAAACCCAGTGAGTGTAAAGCGAGACTAGTCAGGGGGCGACTGTAATAATCCCTATGAATGTCACTGCAGTTTGCCCCCGGATGTGAGCAGTGGTATTGCTGAGAGGTTGTTGAATCCTAGCTCAACTTTGAAGGAGGAGAATCACTAGAACTTTTCTAACAGAGTCATCTTTTGGGTGTGAATTTTTGGAGGAATCAAAGTCTAATTATGGAATTGATTCTGAGAGACTGAAATGACAGAGTTGACCTTCAATAGAGATGGAGAGTCCACGGTGCAGCAAGTTTCAGGGGGGGGATTCCTAGCCCAGGTCTCACCTTGCCCCAGAGGTGACTTTTAGAGCTGTTTCGAGGCTGTGGGAGCGAGGAGCTTTAAAGAAAGTCAGGGCCAGAGATAAAAACTGTTGAGTCATCGGCATATGGATGGCTTCTTGGTCTTTTCCTCCTACTCTGGGTAATTTATAAAGAACAGAAGTGTATGTACCACCATTTTGGAGTCCGGAAGGTGCAAGATCCAGCTGCCAGCAGGTTTGGTATCCGTGGGGACGAGTCTCTGTTCTCAAGATGGCACCTTGAGTGCTGTGTTCTCACACAGCAGAAGGTGGGATGGCAACAAGGGACCTACCTAGTTCTGTTAATACCAAGATCTCTTGTAAGTGTACTTACCCCAGTTACAAGGGCACTGCCTCTTAACATTGGGTCTTCAGTTCCAACGTAAGAATTTCAGAAGGACACATACATTCAAAAAATAACAGGATTTAAAGTCAAGGAGTTAGATGAGATGCCAGAAGCGTGGGATTAGAAAGAGAAGAGGTCTGAGCACTGGGCCCTGGGGCATCCCAAGGTTCAGAGGGCAGGAAGGTGGGAAACGCCAGCAGGGGATACTGACAGGACAGCGAAGAAGAGAGCTGGGGGATGCCAGGAACAACATGTGTCCAGGTGGACAGAGCAAAGAACCAAGTTAAGCCCAGCTGGATCTGAGAGGTCTGGTTAGGTGAGAACTGAGAATCACCATCGAAATGGCAACCTGGACACCGCCAGTGACCTTGGAAAGATTCACTCCTGCAGGTGGCAAAGGCTCATGAGAGAATGGAAGACACTAAAACCAGTATTGGCAACTTTCCCAGGAGTTTTGTTATAAAAAAGAAGGAATAAATGTGGCGTTTGCTGGAGAGAAAAAACCGAGAGTGGTTTTGAGGGTTTTTAATGAAGAAACAGTAACATGTATGAATATGGTTGTGCACGTGGAGCCTCGTGCAAGAGTAAAGTGGACAGAGGACCTCCGAATCAGTAACCTCAGAGAGAATGGCAGAGCTGTGGTAGAGGCACCAGTGGTAGGAGAGGGGCTGGGCCAGGGCCTCGGTGGAAGATTCATCTGAAGCTGAAGCGAGTCAGAAAGAAGTCAGGCTTCGGGCCAGCGGGTCGTGGGCTGGCGGGAGTTTTCTAACATGCTCTGCAGATGGCGTTGATTTTCTCAGTGAAATAGGGAGAAAGCTTGTGTGTGTGAGGGGAGGTGATGGGATGCCAGAAGGCTGAGAAGGGGAAGGAGGCCCAGCATGGTGGTCTAAGTGAACGGGGACAGGTGGACCAGGGACAGGCAAGGTCGTTGTTGGGCAGCACCAGAGTCCCACATAAGCTGAGAATCAAACATTGAAAGTCATTTGGGGTCAGTGGCTCACGCCTATCATCCCAGCACTTTGGGAGGCCAAAGCGAGAGGATTGCCTGAGCCCGGGGCTTCAAAACCAGCCCTCATCTCTAAAATGAATTTTAAAAATTAGCCAGGCATGGTGGTCCGAGCTACTTGCGAGGCTGAGGTGGGAGGATCGCCTGAGTCCAACAGGGTGAGGCTGTGAGCTGTGATTGTGCCACTGCATTCTAGCCTGGGCAACAGAGTGAGACTCTGACTCAAAAATATACAAATTAATTAGTTAAAGTCATTTTGGCAAGTAGGAGTTTCAACCAGCAATTTCAAAGGAGGGAAAGATTCAGGGGATGCCACCTACCGCCTATTCCTGTGGGAATGGATGGTTGAGGTGGAATGAGGGGTCCTTAGAGCCTGTGGTTTTACATACTGGTTAGGTTCCAAGGCAGGGACCATGTCTCTTTTTACCACCATGTATGAGGCCTATACTGAGTACCTGCCATGAAATAGGTGTTCAATAAACATTTGATAAAGTACAAATATTTTACCGATTGCAGAGTATTTAATGCATGACATTCTGTCTCTCCATAAGTCCCCGTCCTTGGTTTTCTCCACTGACTCTTAAAAATACTTACAAGTTCAACTACACATTGAAAAACTTCTGCATGTGTGGATGATGACAGCTGTTTATCAGAGGAGGAGCCAGAAGACCTGTATGCTGTTCAGAGTTAGGAAAGAGACTAATTATTCATCCTGACCCCTTCTTTAAGAATAATACAAAACTCTTCTTTTTATCAAGATCATATTCACAATTCTTCTCTCCTCTCATCTTGAGAACAATCCTGAGAGATGCTATCATTCCCATTTCACTGACGAGGGAAGGGGACAGTGATTTTCCCAGGTCACAGAGCTAGTTAGGAGTTGAAACAGCCATGCCTGACCCCCACCCCAAGCTGCACTGGCTGCTGACCTTGAAAGGTCATGTGATTTTGCTGTTTCATATGACTCCACTGGTCCTTTAAACTTCTGATCCTTCGCCAGTATCGGCCCCTACAATCCCTTTCTCCTTCTTCCAGCCTCCCACCTGTGGCATTTCTCAGGCCCGGGTACAGGAGTTAGAAAACATCCCTCTCTCACTCCAAATCTCAAGAACAGGGTTGAGGAAGAATTGGCAGGACACGTGTACATATGACAAGTCAGTCACAACTCAAGGATTTTTAGAAGAAGCCGAGTTTCTCAGATGCACCCTGGGTCACCTGGCCCCAGCTCCTGCCTCCTTCCCAGGTGTGAGCAACATCCGTTCCTTCCCTGAAGCTTGTCCTAAACACTTCTCCCTGCTCACTGCATGGTCATAAGGAGTGGAGGCACTGCAGTGGCCACCCCACATAGCACCACGTTTGTTATTTTACAGCAAAAACACTGCAGCGACTTCTCTTGTCCATGCCAGTTCTAACATGTCTCCCTTTTCTATTCTCTCTTCTTTCTCTAATAAACCTTGTTGAAAGAGAGAGAGGAGAGAGAAAGAGAAATGAAAGAGAGAAAGAAAGAAAGAGAAAGAAAGAAAAAGAAAGCACTGAAAAATGGTATTTTTATCCATTTTATACATGAAGAAACAGGTGCACGGAGCAGTTATGACTTGCTCAAGGTCACTCAGTCAGTAACTGGCAGGGCTAGGAATGGAACCCAGGTCTGAATCCAAAGCCCTCACTGTAACGGCTGTTTTACAGTCTCCCTTTTGCCTGCTGAAGAGCAGGTCAGCAGTCATTTCTAGGTCAACGAGCCCATGTGAACGACCATCTCTAGCCTTCATGGAAATCATGGAACAGCCAGGATCCTCGGAAGCCACATCCCCACCCAAACTTGCCAGGAGAGAAGATCTTCCTCGGCAGGGCAGGCCACCAGCTGGGATAAGCGACTGAAATGCTGTGCCAGCCACTTAGGGAGTGTGGGGACAGGCAGAGGAGGGAAGGCCCATGTTACGGTGGGCCGGGTGCCGTGGGTCAGGAACCTGGTGAGGAAGGCAGACTACAGGAACTGGAATCCCCAAAAGGGAAGGGATGCTCCCCTTCTTTCCTCCAGTGAGCTTCCATCACTTTCTGTCCATCCCCTGTACTGCTTTGGCTACCCAGAGTGGTCGTTGATCTACTGCCTGCCTACCCTGTTCCTCCTGGGTCCATGACCATTCCAACAGGCGTTCCACTCCCTCTCCATGGTCTTGCCATGACTCGGTGACTACCTGAATCATTCTCCTCTGAGTGGGTTATAATTCAAAATTGAGCTGGCAAAGAGCAGGAAGCTGATGGGATAGACCGGGAGAGGGAAGCTTCCTTGGCAGGACGATGGAGGACCCTGGTGGGCTGCCATCCTGGCTGTCCTAGGCTCTCCTAGGGGCCTGGGAAGGGTGGAAAAGGGTTACAAAATCAAATTTGGCTTACTTCCCCTCAGTCCAGATTTCCATGAAAAAAATCACACCATCTTTGAAGTAAACACATACATCCAATTCCTTTTCCTGCTAAGCTTAAGCTACATGACCTCAAATTGCATTTTGTTTTCCACAACATTCTTTATTTTTGAAAATTCCTGCAATGAGCATGAATTGCATTTATAGGGGGGAGGGGACAGAATTTCACTTTTCTTTATTTTTAAGGGACAAGCTGGAAATCAGGTAGCCAAGAAGGTGACGGAAATGGTCAGTGTGCAACAAGAAACAGACACCTGCAGAAATGCCTCCCCTAGGCTGGAATTCCTCTCGTTGGTGAGTCCAAAAGTCATAAGAACAGATGCTGTTGTAGCAGTTTGGATCATCAGTGCAAATGCGCTGGGGGCCTGGGTGATAATCAGAGGTTGCAGGAAAGATATTGGGCTGGTTCTGGGAGCTGGAAAGAGCAATTTCGCTCATCTCATGCTACTTAGCAAGGAAAGAATTAACCCACATGGGAAGCCAGCCTATGATTGAGTGAATTAATCCTGCCCTGGCACTCAAAGCCTCTTTAAGAAGTTGCTTTTCCTTTGAAGGGGAGTGGAGGATTTCCAGATATCGCAAGGGAAACTTCCTGTATTTAAAGAAAATATATGTTCCTGAAAACTTGTTTTTGTAAATTAAATTTCCATATGTCAAATCCTACTTTCCCATGCTGTTTTATTATCAATTCAAGAAACCTTCTTGAGAGAATACAGTCAATCCACTCCTGGGACTATAACACAAGCAAAATGTGGCACACTTTTTTTTTTAGCATTATGCATTTTTTTAAAAAAAAGATAAGGCTCTCAAAATAAGATACAAGGTATAAGTTTATCAAAATGAGTTACAAAATATAAATAACCTGAAATATCTGTTTTCTTGACTAAACAGCTTCATGCTCCAAAGGAAACCCACAACACTACGAGAACCGGGTAGAAGGGACTGACAGTCTCTGGAACAGTTATCTAAGAAATCCAGTGTGTTTGAGTATTAAGCATCACGTCTAGCTCCAAGTCTATCTTCTATGAAGAGGGCAGGACTCTAGAAATCACCTTTCTGCTTTGCTGACTGGATCCCTGTTAGCTCGAAAAATAGGGGACTCCAAGGGAGAGACTGGGCGTCTCAGGAAGAAGCGGGACTCAACCCTTCCTGTTCACTTCCTGTTTCTGTCAGGACCACCCCTGCAATGGTTCTCCATTCTGCAAGTGGCAGCTGGCTTTCTCCACACTCCCAGAGCCAGCTTCATTGTGACCTTTATGTGCAGTGTTGGCTTGCACCAGCTCAAAGGAATTTCAGGAATTTTCTGAGCTCATTTTAAGAACAGTTATTATAAAATTAATTGATATAAACCTACTATATTGGTTTGTGAGGTTGCTGCAACAAAGAACCACAGGTTGGGTGGCTCAAGCAACAGAAATGTATCATCCCATAGTCTTAGAGACTGGAAGCCCAAGATCAAGATGTCAACGGGTTGATTCCTCCCAAGGCTGTGAGAGAGAATCTGCCCCATGCCTTTCTCCTAGCTTCTGGTGGCTTCCCAGAAATCTCTGGAGTGCCTTGACTTGTTGAGGCACCACCCTGATCTCAGCCTCATGTTACTATGACATTTTCCTTGTGTGTGTCCATGTGTGTGGGGAGATCTGTCTCCAAATCTCTCCTTTTATACAGATACCAGTTGTATCGCAGTAGAGCTGTCTTAGCCACATTTTAACTTGATCATCTCTACAGCAGAGGCACCATCTCCAAATAAAGTCATATTCTGAGGTACGGGGGGGGGGGTGAAGACCCCAACATACTTTTATGGGGCAGAGGACACAATTCAACCCATAACACTCATAATTAAACAAATTGTATTTATAAGTTACAAAGGCAAGACCCGACAATGGCGGCCAGGGACTAGGGAAGAAGCAGGAGGGTGTGACTGTAAAGGACAGGATGAGGGCATTCCTTCATGGCGACAGAACTGTTTTCCATCTGGACAGTGATTGTGGGATCACTGCCATAGCAAATGGGATCACATGCCATAGCTTTACACACAAAGACATGAAGAAATGGGTGCATGCAAAAACTGGTAAAAATCCAAGTCTATAATCAAAGGAATTGGATGGTGCCCATCTATTTCCTGGTTCTGATCATGACAGCAGATGTCATATCGGGGGAAGTCAGATGAAGGGTATGGGGCCCTGTCTTGGTGACTACTTCTAAGTCTATGATTACTTCAAAATAAACCTGTTTCTTAAAGCCAACAAAGACGGTGAATATCCTGAGCTCATTACTTCCCAGTTATTTTACATTTTGTGATCAAAGCTGTCCCTGCACCCAGGTCAGTAGCCCCATCTTCTGAGCTTCCTGCTTCATCCCTCTACTCCCTCAGCCTAGGGATGGGAGCTGCTGCCAGTCACTGTCTGTGCCTCAATGTCCTCTCTTTGCTTTTCAGTTCTCCAACACCTGTTTAAGCAAACCCTTCCATTAAATTCTCTCTGTGAATTATATTTGTTTGAATTATGTTCTATCAGAGCCTGACTGATAGAACCAGTCCACACAAATGTTCTTCAGATGATCCCCCATGGCTCACATGAAGGGAAAAGATTCAAGCATTTTTATTTCCCCGACCTACAAAAGCCCAGACCTCTGTCCCTCTTCTAATTCTTCCAGGATTTTGCTTTGGAAAATCTACATTCCCCTGTTAAAAAGGACCTCAGGAAGCTGAGCTAATGTTGGTCCTGAAGGTAGGTCTGCTCCCCTAATAAAAACAATATGCACTTGTTGTGGGAATTTGAGAAATAAGGCAAGCTACGAGAAGAAAATGAGATGCACAGTCATCTCGCCCATCCCAAACACTGATCCTCCTTGTCGTTGTTCTATGTACCAGGGTGCCAAAAAAAGTACACACATTATTTTTTTGAGTTGGAGTCTCACTCTGTTGCCCAGGCTGGAGTGCAGTGGCACACTCACGGCCACCCCAGCACCGACCTACTGGACTCCGGTGATCCTTCCTTCCAAGTAGCTGGAATTATAGGCACGTGCTACCACACCCAGCTAATTTTTTATTTATCTTAGAGATGAGGTTTTGACAAGTTGCCTGGGCTGGTCTTGAACCTGTGGGCTTAGGCCTCCCAAAGTGCTGGGATTATAGGTTGAGCCACTGAGCTCGGCCTAGGATTCACATTTTAAGAGATGTTATCTATGCATGACTTTTCGAAGTTGAATTGAATTGTAGTAGCACCGTATAATATGACATTCACTCAAAAGATGGCATTCTTCAAATGAATGCTAGCATCACCATGTGACAGGCAGGACAGTCAATGAAAATGGTGGAAGCACGGTTGTCATTTGAGGTACGCCAGACCATTTTGAAGTAGAATTTGAAATTTGAGAATGCCGCGGAAGCACAACAGTGGAGGCCTGAGCAAGCCACAGAACATCCAACCCACCCAACAATCACAAGCATCCATGATGAGTTTGAGACAAGTGGTGCTGCGTGTGATGTGCACAAGGGAAGATTCAGGAGGCTTCATGCAGCAACAAGTCCTGCAGTCGTTCGCCATCATCAGAAGGGTCTGGACGCTGATGGTCACCCCTCTGAGCACCTCTTGTAATTGCAGAAGTCAAATGTGACTTGTATTCATCTTCTGTTATGGGCATAAATTGAGTATTACAATATTAACACTGTTTTTCCCTTTCTTAAAATGTATATTCATATTTTTGGCACCCTCAGTATATACATGTGGGGGGGTACATGCACATGCATTTTTTTCAACTGAATTATGCACCCAACACATATTACTTTGTAACCTGTTTTTCATGTAATGTTTCTAAAACATATTTACATATTTTCTCATCTGTCTATTGCTCTGTAACAAACTACATCAAAACGTAGCGGTTTGAGGAAATAATTTTATTTAGTTCATGGTTTTGTGGATTGGAGCCCAACCATGTCCATGGAGATCGAGACATGGCTCCCATCCTTTGAAGGGACGCAGCAAGGTCACACTGCGGGAAGGCATGGAGGATGCAAAATACTTTACAGCCAAGCCATCTTTGGAAAATACAGTATGCCACACATGTTATTAAAGATTCTTTTCATAACAGCAATGGCTGAATAATACTCTAATTAAAAATGTGTCATCATTGAGTTAATGGATTTCAATCTGAGGGAACTTCAGAGACAATATTACAAACACCTTTATGATGAACATTCTTTATATAAAACTTTATCTGCACCTCTGAAAATTTTATTAGGTTAATTATTAAAGGTAGAATTACTGGGTAATAAAGTTAAAGTTGCTTAATACAAATGGCCAGATTAATTTCCAGGAAAACCTTCATTTAGATATTCTTCATTTAAAAACATTTTATTCTTTAAATGAAAAATACTCCTGTCAATACTCTTCTTTAAACATGCTGTTGACTATTTTCAGCTGTTGTTTCTTCAGATGTGAATGAAATTCCCATCAAAATTTTTATCAAAGTTGAATTAACACTGTAGGTGAACCTGGGATAAACTGACCTCTCTTCAATATTAAGTCTTGTGGTCCAGAAATCTTCTACTCGGGCCTTCTTTTTTACTCACTGGAAGAAATTTATAACATTCACGACTGAATTATTCCTAGCATTTTACTCTTTTGTAATTGTTTATGAAAGACCTCTTTCTCCATTACATATTTAAACTGAGTATGGATGTATAGTTGGGAAAGTGATCATTTTGTATATTTATTCATGTCCAACCACCTTTCTAAGTTCTCATTTGTTCTAATAGTTTTCAGTTGACTCTCTTAGGCATTCTGGGTAGACAATCATACTAACTGCAAGTAGTGATACTTTTGAGCTCCTTTCAAGTAGCCCTACTTATTTCTGTTTCCTATCTTTTTGCTGTGACTAGAATGTTCAAGACAATATTAATAACATAGTAAGAACAGGCATTTGTATCTCATTCTTGATTTTGACAAGAATATAGCTGGTTTTTCCTCTTTAAATATCATATAGTATAAACATTCTTTACCATTTAAAATACTCTCTATTTCTAGTTTACTACATTTTGTTTACTGAGAATTGGTACAGATTTTTTCTGAAATATCTTCTACCATCTGCTGAGATCATGTGGATTTGCTCTCTAGATTTACCAGTGTAATCTATTTCATAGTATTAAATGAGTCTTATGTTCCTGAAATAGCCTAATAGAATCACCATGACTCGGTCTTCTCAAATACTGTTAAAATTAATCTTTAATATTTCACTTAGAAATTTTGTATCTATATACATGGTGAGAATGGTTTATAATTTTCCATTTGATGGCATCTTCCTCAAAGTCTGTTACCAGGTTTTTGGAAGTTCTCATTCCACCATTTCAAAAGTCAAAAATTTCCCCATCTTTTCCCCTACTCTCTTTGATTGAGACCTATATCTTAACCTGAAAAACTGAAGAGATAATTTGAGCCTTTCGACAGTGCTGTCATTTTCCAAGGGTAATTTACATTTGCCTCAACCGGTAGACTGAGGAGCTGCCAATCCCAGGTCACTGCAATCCGACAGTGGTGTGATGGGAAGCTGGGCTTCACTGACTATTCCTGGCTCACCTTTATTCCGATGACGTTACTGTTCATAGCCTTAACCCAGATCTGGGGTTTCATCAGGCCTCCATCCCTGACAGGCTCCTGGTCCCTGATCTGCTGAGAGTGAGGCTCAGCATCTGAGCACCCCAGGCAGATCTTGTGGAACTGGCAGACTCTTAGGAGAAACCCAGCCAGAGAACCCAGACTCACCCCAGGAGGTTTCCCTCTTCTCACAGAGCCTGGCCCAATACTCCGAGACTTTCAAGCACGTTTATTTTAAAATACATTTTGTCTAGCTTTTCTGATCGCTCTCAGCTGGAGAGTGGGTTTGAATTGCCAAGTCAGCTACTATGAGGGCTAACGCTCTGTCAGCTGTCACATCAGAAGGAAGCACAAAGCCAGACAAAAGTGGACAAGAAGCGGGTACTCCTCCCAGCTGCCATACACTTGGGGTGAACCTCCTAGGGTGGTCCACACAATGCTTCTGCTTATACATTATGGGCCAAAATTCAGTCCCAGGGCCACACCTGGCTTCAAGGGAGGGCAAAGGATGTGAACTTCTAGCACGACATGTTGCTATCCTAAGTAATATCTGGGTTCTAGTATTAAGAAAAAAGAGAAGAATGGCTGTTGAGTAACCAGTGAAGTCTCTGCCACAGTCCTCATCTACAAAATGGAAATAACCATAACACCTAACTTACAGAATTGATGTGACAATCAAAGGTAACACAGGTAAACCCCTTAGACAGGGCCTTCTATCTGACAGACTTTCGAGAAACGTTAGCAGTGACAGTACTTAGGACAGTATAGTCTCCAAATATAACAGACTGTTATGTGATAAGCAGGGAAAAGAACCAATCTTTTTAACTTCCTTTCTCTAGTTTCACATAGTCTTATATAAATTCAGTTAGTTAAACTAAGAGATGAAATTTCCACGATCATTTCTTTGTTTCAAATGCTTGAATATTTGCTTGGTATATAATAGCTGTTTGTAAATCTAGCATATAATAGGTAATTACACTCTGGATTGTCTTGGGTTGTCCACATATTTATATGGTTTCATACTCACCAATCTAACAATGTATAAAGAAATGTGATTTACTTTTTATACCTTCATAAGGCCCATCATATTAAACAATACAGGCCACACTTCAGCAAAAATCCTTTTTGCCAAATAAAGTTTCTGATTTTTAGTGAGATATAAGGGGTGACCCCCAAAAAACCAGAATTTATTTATAAAACATTGTATATTTATTCTTATCTGTTTAAACTTTAGTCACCTTCAAAGTAATCTCTGTTGGATGCAAAATGCCTATTGAAATGCTTTTTCCACTGACCAAAATAGTTTTTGAGCTCATCCATTTTAAAGCCTTTTGTGCTTCTGCCATTTTTTTGTTTGTTTGTTTGTTTGTTTTTTCACCTCTTTCATGTCATCAAAACGTTTCCTTTCGAGAACTGTTTTCATCCAGGGAGACAAAAACAAGTTGCTCGGGGAAAGATTGGGTGAATAGGGAGGGTAGGGCACAGGGTCATGTGGTCTGGGGTCAAAAGTTGCACTCAGTGAGGGCAGTGCCGGCAGGTGCGTTGTCATGGTGAGAAAACCAGTCACCTGTTTGCCACAACTCTGGATGTTTCTTCCACAAATCATGACTCAATCTTCTCAAAACTTCCAGATAAAAATTTTGGTTGACCTTTGATCCAGAGGAACAAATTCAAAGTGCACTGCCAGGGGCTGCCCTCCAAAAGATAATTCCGGTACATAGGGGTCCCCCCTTTTATATATATAGGTATCCATCATTCTCATAACAGCTGTTGCATGATATTTGGGGACATTTGACGATTCTTTGCCCTTATTTCTACCTTTTTTTTTGAGTTGGAGTCTCACTGTCACCCAGACTGGAGTGCAGTGGTCGCTCCCAGCCACGGCAGCCTTGACCTGCTGGGCTCCGGCGATCCTTCCGCCTCAGCCTTCCAAGTAGCTGGAACTACAGGTGCACACTACCACGCCTGGCTAATTTTTTATTTATTGTAGAGATGAGGTCTCGCCTGCCCAGGCGGGTCTCGAACCCGCAGGCTCAGGCAATCCACTCACCTCAGCCTCCCAAAGACACGGGATTACGGCTGAGCCACTGAGCCCGGCTTATTTCTACTTTTGATGGCAACCACACCCAGACCATTAGACATGTGGATGTGGATAAATTTTAGGAGTCACAGAAGTTTTCATTAAAACAGCCACAACAAACAACAAACACTATAGTATCCACCTACTTCCCGGGATCAGATATAAGTGAGGTAGTATGTGTGTGTGTGCATGTGCGTGTGTGAGTGTGTTTGTGTGTGCGTGCATGTGCATGTGTGTGTGCATATGTGATTGTGAGAGTGTGTGTTTGTGTTTGTGTGTATGCACTGGAACCCCAGTATAGCCACAGTGTCATGGCTGGTGATTATTGGAGAGAGAAAAATTACCGGAGTGACACAAATTACTAATTACCTTTTTATGCTGTGAAAAGAATAAGAAACTGGAAATTGTTTCAGCAAATTCTATTTTTAAGCAAATAATTGTTGGGTTTCCAGTGCTCTAAATTAAGTAATTCTTCCGAGGACCTTCCTTAAGTCTCCATCTTTGAACTCCAGTGGCTGGTAAAGAATTGCAGCTAGGTCTGGGGTGGGCCTGGGATTTCACTTGTGGTTTAGCAAATGAAAAAACTCTGAATTTGTTCCTCTAGATCAAAGGTCAATCAAAATGGATAGCATGTTTTCATTTTTTAAACATGCAATCCTCAAAATTAGATCTCTTGGAGGTGTTTTTCTCCCCCTGTAGTTAGGATTAGTTGTACTGAGTCAGCCACAGTTTCCCCCTCATTTTATAGGAGGTGCTTTTGGTAGTAAAAAGATTTTGTTAAAGGACTCCCACAGCTATGGCGGCTGAGAAGTCCCAAGATCTGCAGCTGGCTAGTTGGAAACCAGGAGAACTGGTGGTGTGGCTCCTGTTGAACTCCAAAGGCCCAAGAACCAGGAAAGACCATGGTCCTATGTTCCAGTCCAAGTCTGAGCCCCCAGGCAGGAGAAGACCAATGTCTCAGCTCAAAGAAGTCAGGCAGAGAGAGAGAATTCTCTCTGACTCAGCCTCTGTGTGCTGTTCGGACCTCTAGCTGATTGTGTGAGGCCCACCAACGCTGGGAAGGGAAAACTGCCTTACTCAGTCTACCAAGTCAAAGGTTCATCTCATCCAGAAAAATCGTCACAGACATAGCCCGAATCATGTTTAACCAAATGTCTGGGCACCTCATGGCCCAATCATGTTAATACCTAAAATTAACCACCAAGACATATCCCATAACCTCTACCCCTGCTGAAGAAGTGATATGGTATATTAGCACTTTTAAAACAGAGAAGCCTGCACAGACTTATTATTATTATTGAGATGGCTGAGAATGGCAATACCAAGATAGCTACATAATAAGAATTATAACAATTGCTCACAGTTTTAGGACATCTTGAGGATTTACCATGTGCCTGGCACTGACCTAAGGGCTTTATGCACATTAACTCATTTGATCCTCACGACAACTCTTTGAAGTAGGGAATAGATTTTCCCCATTTGACCATCAGCTACGGAGAGGTTGAGTAACTTGCCCAAGATCATACAGCTAGTGAGTGGCAGAGCATGGTTACAAGCCCAGACGTTCTGGATTTAGAATCCATGCTGTAACAGGGACAACAAACAGCCATGGGTCTGAGCACATCCACTCACTTCTCTGGCCCTCTGTCTTTCAACTTCAGGGTCAGGCGACCCTTTAGAGCACCATAAAGATGTTCTAATGCAGAGACAAAAGTGGCAAGTTTCAACCACAGGTGCCCAAGATGGAGAGGGGTGGTTATAACTAAATCGCCAGGTCATGGGCAGAAACTGTTAGGACCAGGCTGGTGAACAGCCATACGGGCCTCTAGATAATTTTATCCCATCACCAGCAGAACCTGAGAGGATAGAGAAATACATAGAGTCAATAAGATTTGATAAGGGCGGGCAGGGGTGGGGGCAGGACTGAGTGGAGGGACAGATGCTCAGTGACCCAGGTGGGGGTCCTGTGGGGACAGGCTTGCTGCCCACTGGAATACAGATGATGACTGGATCCTGAACACACATCCTGGGTCATGAGGTGGCATGCTGAGGCTGGCAGGTAGCAAGGCTACATGACCATGTCCAAATCAGCAGTCATTTTGGACAGCTTACTCTCAGATCCTTTACCTTAGAGACATAGATTTGGTCTTCTTCCCTCAACTAATTCTAGTTTATTCAGAGGTGTAAGAGGAATGAATTTAGAAGCCCCTACGAAAATTCAGAAACCGAGACAGAGAAGCTGGCCTTACAGGGAACTGGGGCAAATGGAGAGGAAATCACTGACTTTCCAGTGGACCTGGTTCCAGGTGGAAACACCTGGAGAGTTTGTTCCCAGACCGCTGGGTCCCTCCTACAGAGTCTCTGATGCAGTTAGTTTGAGCTGAGGCCTGGAAATGTGCATTTTTATTGAATTACCAGGATAACACGGCTGCTACTTCAAGGGAACGCCCTCTGAGACAAAGCCATTTTTCTAGGCTTTTCCAAGACACTTACCCAAGTTCTGTTTTCTTGCGTGAGTCTCAGCGTTGTGGTCCTAACAAGTAGAGGTAATGACTTCCAGCGACTTTGAAAAGCTAGGCAAAGTAGGGAGGCAGAAAGGGTCTGAGCAGCAGCCCGGGCTTGCTGAGAGCCCGGGAAGAGATTTGTGATGCAGCTGACTTGCTGGTGTTCAGCTGGGAGCAGAAGGGATTTCAATATGGTGCGCCCAATCGAATTCATTACCTGACAATTAGCTCTAAATTAACGCAGGGCTGTGCCACGAAGGCGCTCTAAGGAAGCAGGTCCCTGACAGCTTGAGATGGGTATGATCTGAGACAGTAGTCATGGCTGCATTTGGAGAGAGCTTTTCTCCAGCTTGCCTGTGTACTCTGAACTCAGGAATGGTGACGCCCAGCCCAGGCAACAGCTCCTCATTAACCCGGCTGTACCCCAGCCAGAACGGACCCGGTCTCCCTCTGCCCTGGCACCACCAGATTTGCTCTTCAGGAGACCGTCTTGCACCTGCCACAGGCTGACTACTCATCCTCCGGCAACAAGATACTGTGGAATTAAACTCATTATGTGTCATGGGTGCCAACTGATAGCATCAAGTGGAAGTTATGGATCCCTGGAGATGGGAATTATTTTGCCTATGTCTTTAGTTAATTGCCTTCCCCATAGCCCCTCTCCTCCTCTGGCACCTTCCCAAAGGGCCCTGATAGATTGCACACAGGAGTGTGACTATAATTGCATCCTTGGGACTTTGTCTATTCAGTAAATGCTCCATCCTGGGATAGAGGTCATGATGGCCTCTGACCACATAAAACTCAGAGGCTAGTCCAAGAGACGGGCAAGCAAGGCGTCGAAAACAGAGGTGGGCCCCAGGGTCCCAAGACATGTGTGTGGAGTGGAGGCATGGGGCACTTCACAGACAGACCAATGTTTGCCAAAGTAAGAATCCTCTAAGCTTTTCAGCCAGCTGTGTGGACACTCCCATCTCCCCAGGCCAGGCCTTGGCCCTGCCATCTGCCTGCAGCTCCCACCTCTGCTGAGGATGCAAACAGCTCGCTGGGCGGGGGCACTTTCTGAGCCCTGGAGCCTCAGACCTTGGGATTGCTGGTGCTGAAGAGTTGAGGCAGGCCAGGCAGATGAACCGCTGAGACAGGAGGACCCTGGGAGTGAGCCAGACCCACCCTTCCTCCCTTAACGGAATGCGGTAACCCCAGATCCCAGAGGGCTTGCACGGCATGTTGATATGTTCCAAAGAAGTCACCCAGAGGTCCACAAGGGAGAGACACAGGTTTATTAGGGGAGGCAGCGACGGTGGCTAGTCAGTGAAGAATCCGTACCACGGGTCAGTCCAGCAAGCAGTTTCATAATCAAAGCAATCAAGCTAATCATTCAAATTCCTATACAGCGCGTTTGATTACATTGATTAGGCATGACGACGACATGGTTTTCAGCTTTCCTTGGTCACCTGCACCTATGACTTATTATGGGGAATATGCACACCCTTCAGAGATCAGCCTGGACCAGAGGTTGCTTCTGAGGGAGGGGCAGGAAAACTCCAGGTGACTGCCCATGTCCAACAAAACTCCCAGTCCTACAGCCCGAACACCAGACAGAAGCCCCTTTTCAGTAGGCAGCTTTACATGCCCCAGACCTACTGCTCTCCGGGAAGTTAAATCACCTCGTGCCTGTGTTCCTGACAGACCTCTCTTAAGGTCTGTTGATGGTTTCTGTTGATTTTGACAAGTGGCCCCCGAGGGTTTTTCTTCATGTCAGACTGTCCTGAACTGGCCCTGAAAGGAAGGAGAGCCAGGTCCTTTCCACCACTGGTCGTATTCTCTCCCTAAAATAATTAAGTTGGATTGTTTGTGGCATGAATCTGCATTTCAAAAGATTAAGAGCTACCAAGTGACACATGCTTGGTGCATCAAACCTGTAACTTTCGTGTCATAATTGATTACCCTCATCCTGCTTGGAATTCCCCCCACTCTACAGAAGAGTAGTAGTGAGTCATAAACCAAGGCCTGAGCTCTGGCCCTGGACTCTCTGCCCAGTGCTCTTTCCACCAGATCCTTCCTCCTTTCTACATGCAGTAGATAATATCCTCATGACTTGGGTTCAGGGAGTGTGTGTGTGTGTGTGTGTGTGTGTGTGTGTGTGTGTGTGATTGCATGTTGGCCTCAACCTTCCACCACCTCCACCACCACTACCACCACACCTATGATCCCTGAACCGAGGAGTCGTCAGAGACTAAAATGTCCTCCTCAGGGGTCCATCTGTATCAGACAGGCTTCTCAGAGAAGCAGAACCAACAGGGGTGTGTGTGTGTGTGTGTGTGTGTGTGTGTGTGTAATATGTATTTTTCATTGGCACATGTGGGGCTGGTGAGCATGAAACCTGTAGGACAGGCAGGAATTGATGCTGCTGTCCTGATGCAGAATTTCTCCTCTTCCGGAAAAGCCTTCCTTTGTGCTCTTAAAGCCTCAGCTGACTGGCTCAGGGCCCACTACATTTTGGAGGGTCGTCTCCATGGCGTGAGGTCACCTGATTGTGGATGTCAGTCGCATCTGCCGAACACCCCCACAGCACCCCCCTGGCTAGAGTTTGATCTTGTCACCTGGCCAAGACGACATAAAACCTACCATCCCCTCACACCAAATGCTGTTCCCGCCTGCTGGAGGGGTGAGACAGAAGAGCTTTGGGGAGCAAAAGCATCCCTTCTAACCAGATATCTGGAGATGTTCAGGGGGAAAAGGGCACCTCCCTTTCAGCCACTCATGGGAGAGATGACTATTTGGGTCCCATCCCACCCGGAATCTGATAGCTATGTTTCATTGTGGAGGGAGGCTGAGAAGACTCTAGCTCCCCAGAGCCCAGGCCCCACATCCCCACACCCCCACATGGGCTGTTGCTCCCATGAGGGTCTTGTGTGAGGCTTTGAGACTGCTGTGTTCAAAGACCTAGCTGTGCTGGAAGATGGGCGGGGTTGCATCATGGCATCAGGGTCTAAACACCTGCAGGAGCCAGGGCTGGGGCACAGAAAGGCTGGGAGTTGGGGACAGAGGCAAACTGGACAGGGATGCTGTGTCCACAAGCCCTTGACCGTCATCTTTGAAATCGCAGCAGTATCGAAGACTCTGAGCCCCTGAGACGGCTGTGAACCACCCACCTGCCACCTCGCTCAGAGGTCAGGAGGCCGCAGCCTGGAAGCCTAGAGTATGGGGCCACAGAGCCCTCGGAGAGACTCTGCAGATACAGAGAAGACAGAAAAACACCCGAAACCTGAGAGGCTAAACAGCCCCACACCTGCCTCCCACCCACAGCCCCTCAGGTCCTGGAGCTCACACTCACACTTGCCCTCCCAGGAAACAGTAGCCTGGGATTGATTTTTCCTGATGAACTTATTTCCCACATTTGATAAATCACGCCTGCCCTGTCCCATTGCTTTCCTCTGACTCTGTTTATTAAACAACGTTTGAGATTTTTCTTCTCACATGAAGGGTATTCAAGGCACAGAATTCAAACTAATCATGCCGACGGGAGGTCTCCAGCCATCCGTGGCTTCGCACCAGGCGCTGAGTGACATCGTATTTGTCAAGGGCTGAGCCAGGCTGGAACGGAGGCAGCGCAGCTTTAATGGAAAGAGTTTTGGTTCCGGAGTCAGACCTCAGGGGTCAGCCCCTTGTGACCTTGTCTAGCCTTCAAGTCTCAACAGGAAGACCATCCAAAAATAGGGGAGATCTGTGGAGACGTTGGCAGGATGGGAAAGCATGTTTTAAAGTGTTGAGTGCTGGGGCCAAGCACCGTGGCTCATGCCTCTAATCCCAGTACTTGGAAAGCCAAGGTGGGCAGATTGCTTGAGATCAGGAGTTTGAGACCAGCCTGGGCAACAGAGCAAGAGCCTGTTTCTGGAAAAAAGGAAAAACGTTACCCTATAATCCCAGCTACTCTGGAAGGAGACGGAGGAGGAAGGATCACCTGAACCCAGCAGGTTGAGGCTACGGTGAGTCGTGACGGTGCCACTGCACTCCAGCCTGGGTTCGACTCACAAAAAAAATAATAAAAAAATTTTTTAAATGACAAGTGCCACACGGACAGTCAGCTGACCCACTTCCCAGCCTGTCAATGAATCCCACCTGAACCTTATCTCCCTTGCCATCTTGGGCAACTAGGTTACTCCTGTGTAACCTAGCACCACGAGTGCAGGGGTATTGCACACAAGCTTTTTATGCTCAAGGATCCTGGATTCTCTTGGTCAGGAATTCAAAAAGAGCACAGTGAGCACTGCCTGTCTCAGCTTCACACATCTGAGGCCTCAGATGCAAAATGTCCAAGGTTGGGGTGACTCAAGGACTTCATGCTAGGCTGGGCGTAATGGGTCATGCCTGTCATCCCAGTACTTTGGGAGGCCGAGGTGAGAGGTTTACTTGAGCCCAGGAGTTCAAAAACAGCCTGGACAACATAGGGAGACTCTAAAAACTAAAAAATAGCCAGGTGTGGTAGTGCACACCTGTAGTTCCAGCTACTTGGAAGACTGAGGAGAAGGTTTGCCTGAGCTCAGCAGGTCGAGGCTGCAGTGGCAGTGATTGTGCCACTGCATTCCAACCTGGGCAACAGAGTGAGACTCTGACTCAAAAAAAAAAAACTACACACTGGAGTGACCTGAGGGCCTGCTCGCTGACACACCAGTCTGCTGGCCCGGGCCTCCCCTGGTGCTGTTGGCCACAGCAGTGACACGTGCCTTCCTTATGCAACTGCTTGGGCTTCCTCCCAGCACGACATCTGGGTTCCAAAAGCAAGTGTCCCAAAAGAGAGCCAGTCAGACATATGGCCTGTCATAACCCAGCCCCTGAGGTCTCAAGCATCATTCGACTGTGATCACACATCCCCTCAGATTCATAGCCCCCGCCTCCATGTGGAAAGTCCTACTGTAAGAACAGCACGTGGCATGGAAGATTTTGCTGCAGCCATGTTTTCAAAATTCAATCTGCCAGCAGGTCTGCGTGAACAAGCCGGCAAGTTAGTATTCTGGACTAGGAGCGGAACTCGGCAGTGCTACTGCCTTCTATTCCTGGTCTTTCCTGGCTCTAGGGTAGTCACTGAGATCAACACAGACTATGCCTGTATCAGGAAATCTGGCCAAGCCAAGGGTTAAAGCAGGGAGTCTCCTGAGGACAGAGAGGGAGGGGTAGATTGTATCTCTGCCCCATCCTTCCACTCCTGGCCTCCCTGCCTCCCCCAAAACCCAAGCTCATCTCAGTATTTATGTCTTCCAGAGGGGTTCCAGCCTCCTGTTCTACATTGTGCCCCCAGAGTCCATAGCCTTGTGGGGTCTGTCATACACCCTTGCTGCATAGAGCATGTCCCACGAGGCAGGCTTGGCATGATCTGGGAGCTCACTGGAAATGCAGAATCAGAACCGACATTTTAACAAGCCCCCCAAGTGATACTCATGCTTATTAAAGTCAGAAGAGCGCCAGGGTAGGTGAAAGGACTTGATGCAATTTAAACAATATGTCCCTGGGTTTCAGTGCTAACTAGGTTTGTCTACTTATCAGCTGGGCAAATGCAGGAAGTTACTGCACTTCTCTGGGCCTTGGTTTCCCCAGTATGTAAATTAGGTAGGATGGTAGCCTTCTCAGCATGTATGACTGCTCTTCCTGGGCAGACAAGGAATACATTTCAACCCTGGAGACCCCCTCCCTGCCCTGTGGGGGCTCTCCCACAACCTCCCTTCTGCTGTGGACTCTGTCAGGAGGTCATGGGGAGAGGGGTCCTTTGGCGCTGGGAGTCAAGGAAGAAGGTGGGTGGCTGTGGTTTGCATCACAGGAAGATAGCAGGGCAGCCTTCCCCACCAGACCTGCTGAGGAGAGAGGCCCAGGGAGCCCCCTGGGAGAGGGCTCTCTCCCTGAGAGGTGAGGTGATCCAGGAAGCCAGCTCTCCCTTGGAGATGTTACTCATTTTTTTCTAATAGAAACTGTTTATTGCCCACTACCAGGAGTTCTGACAAAGGGGCTTTGTCGCCTGTTAGACTCTGGAAATGGGGTCAATCCCTACACAATCTACTTGGAGCAGGAAACCCAACTTGCTGTGGCAGCCAGGGGCCTGGTCAGGCACAGGTGCTCAGTGAGGACTCACAGAAATGTGGTTCCCTCGCCCAGGGCAGATACGGAGGTCATCCCCAGGGGAGTGTGTATTGGGGTGAGGAAGGCCTTTAAATAAAAATCATATATCAGCATGATCCTGAAAAGGAGACGGGCTGGTTGTAAGTGTTAACAGGATATGAAAATATCCAGGACCGCCAGAACTACTTAAAAGGTACACAAGAATGATTTCATCCTTTCCCTATGCTACAAGCTGTTTTAAAAAAAATTATAAGACTATGAAGAGAAGAAAGCTTGGGTCCTAGTCTACTAATAGTGAGAGCTAGAAGTCCTTCCTTATATCCAACTTAAAGTCTTATTGCTCAAAATCCCCTGAGACTGGCCGCCCCCAGTACCTTCATCATAATAAGTTCAACAAATCCATAGTGGGTTGTTGTCCTGAAAGATTGTCCCCCAAGGGGAGCAGGCGACATCTTTCCATATCTTGCCTGCATTCCCAGGAGGTCTGGATTTTGGGGGGCTACACAGTTCAGATGTGTCAAGGGTCTCGCCACACCCAGCTGGCCTCATTCCCCACAGGAGTCCAGACGGATCATCAATGCTCAGATCGCCCTTCAAAGATGGCCCAGAGCTGTGAGGACACTGGATTTCTTTTTTCCCAAGGGACACTGGCACTGAGGCTACCTAGTAGAAGTTGGAACAAATGCTATCGCCGTCAGGGCTTTCCAGCAGCAAGTGTGTGATGGAAAATGATTCTGTGCTGCTTTACACAGCCAACCTCAGTTTCCCCTCACAGCACGGCCTTTCTGCCAACGTGTGACCAGGGAGTATTTTGCTGCCTTGCATCTCGGCCATTCAGCAGGTGATGCTCTCCACAGTCATTTACTAGAATATTACAGCACATGTCAGCAGAATGCGCTGCACCCCCATCGAAGCCCAGCATCCAAGGCAGAATTGAGCATCCTGGGCTTCGCCACACTGGGGTCACCACACCAGGAACACAGAGGCGCTCCCTTAGCCCCCTCTGACTTACCGTGTGGCTGTGCGCCAAGACCCTTTCCCAGCACAGCAGGGAGAAAAAGGAGTTATGCCACCTCCTGCCTGCTAGAGACCTGAGGTGCTGATCAGGTGGTCCTCTTCAGAGAGGAGGAGGGGACATGGCAGGCCAGCCCTCCCACAGCAGACACCCTGAAGGGGGGCAGGCCCCTGGCTAACCCAGAGCCACCTAATCCGGGTAACACAGCTTAGTTCTGGTGATGAGGTCACCACATGGCCAGTGGGAGAGGCCCAGCCCACGGCTCCACATTGCAGAGGAGGTGGCTAAAGGGGATGTCCCCAAGGTTTGTTCTCAGCCCTTACAGACTGGGTCCTGGTTTCAGGGGTTCTGGTAGCAGGGTGCGACCTCAGGCCCAACTGTTAAGGGGAAATGTGGAGAACTCGCTCGGTTTCATCACGGATGTGGGTTGATAACAGGCTACATTGGGAAGGAGCCAAGTTAACCAGCCACGGGGGTCAGTGTCTGACCTGGGGCCAACCAAGCTCCTGAGGCCTCACCCAGAACAGCCTCTACCTTCCTGTTAATTTTCTTACCCTTTCTTCTTCTCTTAATTAAAAAGAACGATTTTTTATGTATTTATGTGGCGATGAGGTCTCATTATGTTGCCCAGGCTGGTCTTGAACTCCTGCCTCAGCCTCCCATAGTGCTGGGAGGCAGAGCACTTTCTTATCACAGCTTAGGTGTTCCATGTCTCTGTTACTCCTGGGAGGGCCAGCTAGCAGGCCAACATTCCAGCAGCCTGGCACACCCACCTATTCCTATGAATGTGAGAGGCAAAGGAGGACAGAGGAGAGGACAGGAGGGGGAAACGGGAGAGAAGCGGCTTGCGGCATGAGGGACCCAGCACCGAGGGAATCATGGCAGACCCATAGAGGGGGTGCTGAGGGCAAACGGAGTGTTGCAGGGGACATGCTCTTCCTTATAGATGCACAGTCAGATGGGTGGGACATCCACAAGAAGACCGGCTCCCGGGATCCCTCCTGAAAGGTCCTGTCAAGTCTGTGCATGTCTGGCTGGGCTTGATGGCTCACGCCTATAATCCCAGCACTTCTGGAGGCCAAGGCGGGAGGATCGCTTGAACCCAGGAGTTCGAGACCAGCCTGGGCAACATAGCGAGACCTTGTCTCTAAAACAAATTAAAAAGTTAGCCTGGCATTGTGGTGCATGTCTGTAGTCCCAGCTGCTCAGAAAGCTGAGGTAGAAGGACCTCTGAGCCCAGGAGGTTGAGGCTATAGTAAGCCATGATTGGGCCACTGCATTTCAGCCTGGGTGACAGAGTTATGGGTTTGCACATGGTGATGTGGGTGGAAGAAAGTTCACACTGCCTCCTGCAAAGAATCCCCATCAAGGCGTGCCCATGGGCATTTCCAGATGCTCACACCATCCTGCCTGCCAACCCCACCCTCCCGGGTGAAGTCCCAGTGCCACACTCCTCCATCCCCCAAAGCTCCAAACCTTGTCCAGTCAGGTGCTCCAGTTCAGTCTTGATCTTCAGCTCTCCTCAGGCCTTCCTTCCAGAGCCCAGCTAGAGCAAGCCCATGGGCACGGTCATAGGGGTCACTCTGTGACAGCCAGAGAAGGTCATAATGAGCCAGAAGATTCAGTTGCGGGTGTCATGAAATAGCGTTCCTCCACGGAGGGCCAACACACAGGCCAAGTGCCCCCCATTAGGCCTGCTCTACCCATTCCCCTTCCAGCCCCTTTTCTCCTTCTCTTCTTCTCCAGAGTGTTTCAAGGGAAAATGGGCCTCAAGCCATGGTTCTCTGCCTCAGGTCCCGTGCGATCTCTGCGTATGTGTGTAGGAACAGGTGTGTTGACTTGTCAGTGTACATGGATGTATGCTGCAGGTGCCAATTCGATGTTTATGGATGGCGTCTACTTGTGCAATTGGTCATGGAAATTGTCATTTTATTGCATGAGTGCTTGCACATCACACACACAACCACACACACACACATACACGCAGCCTTGCCTACACAGCGGTGTGTCTTTTTTCAGTCTCTGAATGCCCCAAAGGCTAGATCCTTGTCAAGATGAATGAACAAAGAGCACACTCAGGTTGCTGCCAAGAGGTATTCTCCTGACTCACCTGAAGGTCCCATGTCCCCCACAGCATCTGACAGTCCCCATGACGCACGGTGGCCTACCTGGACTGACGCACACAATGACTTTCCCTAGGGTGCATGAAGGCCTACCTGGGCTTACACTCACTCTGACTGTACCTAGGACTCACAAGGGCCTATCAGGGTTGAACTCACACCAACTGGCCTTAGAACACACGAGGGCCTAGCTAGACTGACACTCACACCAACTGTCCCTAGAACTCATGATGGCCTACCTGGACTGTCACTCACACTGACTGTCCCTGGGACACACGAGGGCCTACCTGGGCTAACACTTACACTGACTGTCCCCGGGATGCATGGTGGCCCACCCAGGCTGATACTCACACCGATTGTCCCTAGAATACATGATAGCCTACCTGGGCTGACACACTGACAATCCCTAGGATGCACGATGGTATCCCTAGGCTGACACACTGACTGTCTCTAAGATCCACAATGGCCTACCTGGACTGACATTCACACTGGCTGTCCCTAGGACACATGACAGCCTACCTGGGCTAACACACCAACTGTCCCTAGTATGCATGATTGCCTACCCAGGCTGACGCTCACACCGATTGCCTCTGGGACGCACAATGGCCTGCCTGGGTTGACACACTCAGTGACTGTCCCTAGGACACATGATAGCCTACCTGGGTTGATGCTCACACCGATTTTCCCTGGGATGCATGACGGCCTGCCTGGATTGACACAGAAACTGTCCCTAAGACACACGATGGCCTACCTGGGCTGATGCTCACACTAATTGTCCCTGCGATGCACGATGGCCTACCTGGTCTGACTCTGACATCAACTGTCTCACTGTCTCTAGGACACATGACAGCCTCCCTGGGCTGACACATTGTTCGTCTCCAGGATGTACAATGGTCTACCTGGGTTGACACTCACACTGACTGTCCCTAGGACATATACTGACCTACCCAGGCTGACACTCACACCGCGCTGTCCTTAGGACACACAAAGTCCTACCTGGGCTGACATTCACACCAACTGTTCCTAGGATTCACAATAGTCTACCTGAGCTGGCACTCAAACTGACTGTTCCTAGGACACACGAGGACCTACCTGGGCTGACACTCACCCTGACTGTCCCTGGGATGCATGGAGGCCTACCTAGGCTGACATTCATGACAGCCTACCTGTCCCTAAGATGCCCAATTGCCTACCTGGGCTGATGCTCACACTGACTGTGCACGATGGCCTACCTGAGCTGACATTCACATCAGCTGTCCCTAGGACACACAATGGCCTACCTGGGCTGACACACTGACTGCCTCTAGGATGCACGATGGCCTACCTGGGTTGATGCTCACACCAACTATCCCTAGGTGCACGTTGATTTGCCTGGGCTGGTGCTCACATTAACTGTTCCTAAGACATATGATGGCCTACCTGGGCTGACCCTCACACCAACTATCCCTAGGATGCACATCAATCTACCTGGGCTGATGCTCACATTGACTGTCCCTTAGACACATGATGGCCTACCTGGGCTGACACACTGACTCTCTCTAGGATGCATGATGGCCTACCTGGGGTGACACTCACATTGACTGTCCCTTGGACTCACGATGGCCTATCTAGGCTGACTCTGACACCGACTGTCCCTAGAATACACGATGACCTACCTGGGCTGACTTTGACACCAACTGTCCTGACTCACAATGGCTTACCTGGACAGACACACTGACTGCCCCTGGGATACATGATGATCTACCTGGGCTGAAGCTTATACCGATTGTTTCTAGGACACATGATGGCCTACCTGGGCTGACACTCACACTGACTGTCTCTTATGACGCACAACAACCTACTTGGGCTGACGCTCACACCAACTATCTCTAGGATACACAATAGCCTACCTGGGTTGATGCTCACACCAACTGCCCCTAGGACACATGACAGCCTCCCTGGGCTGACACAGTGACTCTGTCTAGGACACACGATGGCCTCCCTGGGCTGACACACTGACTGTCTCTGGGATGCACAATGGCCTACCTGGGCTGACGCTCACACCGACTATTCCTAGGACACACGACAGCCTCCCTGGGCTGACTCACTGACAGTCTCTGGGATGCGCGATGGCCTCCTTGGTCTACCGCTCACACCAACTGTCCCTATGACGCATGATGGCTTGCCTGGGCTGAAGCTCACACAGACTCTCTCTGGGACGCACAACACCTACCTTGGCCAACACCTCACACTGACTATGTCCAGGATGCAACACTAGGGATGGATTCTCTCTCCGGTGAGCAATATTAAAGGACTGAGATACAGGAGAGCCAGCCCTTCTGCTCTGGGGCCTGTCATGTGTCTGAACATGGTACAATGTTGCTCCCTCACCCTGCCCAGTCTGACAGGTGGCAGGTGAGTGCCAGTGCCACCCAGGAGAGTCCACAAAAAGGATAAGCTGTAGGCATGGGATCCCAGGTGGCCCTGCAAAGGCTAATTCAGTCTCCTCCATCTGACAGAATCTCAGCACCAAGAGGCTGAAGACTCGCCCCAGGTCACAAGACAAATTCCCAGCCCTGCAGTCCCAGAGCACCCTTCCATGTGCAAACCCTTCCTGTCCTCTCTCCACTGGGAGTTGGTCCTGCTGACACTTCTTTGAGGACAGCGTCTGGGGTGGCCCCAGGTGACCCAGGAGCCCTGCCCCCACGGCTGGCCAGCTCCCTGCCATACCCACCATCCTTGGCATCCCTGGAGATGGAGCAGGTGACAGTGGGCAGAAGAGGAGAAGGACCTGGGAGACACACCGAGCTCTTCCGTCTACCTTGGACCCCCTGTCCAAAGCCACCGTGTCCCCTGCCCTCTGCCCCGGCTCCCAGGAAGCCAGGACCACGCCAGGACCACGCTCATGGGTGAGAAAGGGCTTAGTGTGGTTCATTCTTCAAGGACAGGCGCGCCGCGCCCTCTGCTGTTGGAATGAGGAATTGTGGGCCTGGCCTGTGGTTCTGACATGGTGCTTGGACTGGGCTGCCACCAGGGTCCTTCAAGAGAAAAGGTTTAGAGATGCAACCAGAGCCCTCTCCCTTTCCAGGGGGTCAAAGCTGAGTCTGCCTGAGGGCTCAGACAGGAAGGGGTGGAATCTGGGGGAAGAAAAAGAAAGGCTTCCTGGATTCTTCTGGGAGAGGGAGGGATCCTTGCATTTGGGATTTAGGGCAAAGGTCAAGGCCCTGGTCCCTTCTCACCTCCCTGGCCCTCTCTGCATATTTCCAGAAGCTTCTATCCTCTCAACAACCAAACCGTGCCAATAGAGTGGATGGCCTAGAGGAGCCAGTAGGAGCCATGGTGTCTCGGTCATCCTGTGAGCCCCAGGAAAAGATAAAACCCTTGGAAAATTTGGAGCCCAGTAGCACAGCAGGAAGAGCACACACGGAGAGAGAACGCCTGGGATCGAGTCCGTTTCAATCACTAATTTTATCTTTGACTAAGCTGTTCGTCCTCTCTGTGCCTCCGTTTCCTCACCTGAAACATGGGCCCTCCTGGAAAATCCAGTTACGAGCCGACATGAAGATGGGGTCAGCCACGGGCGTCTCCCCTGCTCCTCTCCCTGCCAGGACACCCATTGTGCAATGCCTCCCGGGGATTCTGTGGCTTGCTTTAGCTCTGGATAGCTCCACAAAACGCCCACTTGAAGGCAAGGCATTTCCAAGGCTGTGAAAATCAAAATGCTTCTGGGGCGGCAGGGGCAACACATCCAGTGAAAAACGGCCTCCTGGTGGGCAGGCCCAGGAGGCCAGGCTGGCTGGAGTGGAGCAAGGTGGATAGCTGCTGAGGGGGGCAGGAGGGAGCTGGGGAACAGTCCCAGGACCCCTGGGGGCCCCAGGAAAGGAGCTGGGAGGGGGTGGGGGAGGCCAGCTTTTCCTGAGCTGACTTTCCTTGGCAGAGAGATGGTGATCGTGGACCTGGGGGCCCAGCCCTAAGGGCATCTACTCCTCTGCCCAGGACAGCTACTAGGCCTCTCATTCACCTCATCTACACCCAGGGCCATAATGCCTCCCCCAGCCAGGACAACAGCTCCCCCTGCCCACGTGAACAGCACAGGAAAGGCACACCCACCAGAGTGATCCTCACGACCGACCGGGGCCACCCCTCCCATTTCTGCACGATGTTCCTGCTTGTCCCCGCTTCGCGCCGGGTGTGGGAGGCGGGAGGCATCCCAGGTGCATCTGCAGAGGAAGGCTCCTGAGGGACCCGAAATGCTATTATTGAAGGCTAAATGTTCCGTGGCTAAAAGCTGCCGTACAATCTCTGCATCCACTTGATTTGAATGGGCACATTACTGTAACGTACAGCCTGGCTATTTGTAAGGAGGCGCATGAGCAGCATAAAGATCAAATGGTGGCGGAGAGCGCCGGCTCACCAGGGAACACAGGCCTGGCTGCTCTGGCCGCAGCTGAATTGATGCATGGTGCCGCCCAGGACTTCCGTGGGGAGGATCGGGAGAGGGAGAGGAGGACAGGGAGAGAGTAGAGCGTAAGGGAGAGGAGGAGGAGAGGAGAGAGGCTAGAAGAAGGAAGGGAAGGAGACAAGGGGGAGGGGCAGAGAATCCAGTCACAGGCCAACCCAGACCACGACAGACATGGAGTCCTGACCTCCCCCTGTGGCCCTGAGACCACCACCCCACCAGTTTCCTCCGACTCTCAGATCTGGACTGGGCGCCTGGGTTTTGTGCAAGAAGGTCCGGGGAACTCCTCCTGTCTGTGGAGACAGGGGATCCACCTGGGAGGGGGTGGAGCTGTGGACACCCTGGGCTTGGGAGACGGCAGGAAGTTGAAACGAGACAGGGGGCAAAGCCCTGGGACCTTGGGCACAGCCCTCCAGGCTGGCACTGCCTTTCCCACCACCCTCCGTTGGGGGCTCCCTTTCCCCCCATCAGGCCTCACTTTCACTGAGACTGACTCCAACACTGGGAGGAAGGTCACCAGGCCAAAATCTACCCCAGGCCCACACTCCTGTTATTTTCCTTCCAGACCCTGGGAAACTCTCTGGGCCTTGGTTTGTCCTCTGTAAAATAGAACCAGGAGGCCTTGCCCCCCAAGGTCTCAGCTCACAGCTAGACCTCCTTCAGGGCCTCTCTCTCCCAACACCACACGCGGCAGGCATGCACACTCACACGCAACACACAGTCCCGTTTCCCAGTCTCCTCCTACCCTCCCTTGCTCCTCGCCCGTCAGAGAGACCATGCCTCCCACCAGCCCCTCCCTCCTTGTACCCCCAGCCTGTGTCTCCTCCCCTCCCCCTC
>NW_007098551.1:2059-3034 GCF_000164805.1 Carlito syrichta | reverse complement strand
CCATGCCTCCTCCCCTCCCCCACCACCCCTTCCTCCCCTATGAGGAATTCCTCCGGCCCCTGCCTCACCGCACTTGCTGCTTCATGTCGCTGTTTTCATGATGGCAAAACAAGTACAGCTTAATATGTATCACTTCAACCTTTCGGCGGGACACATGATGGTGCCTTAAAAACATTCACAGTATCGTGCAGCAGTCACCACTATCTAGACCTAAAAGTGTCCCACCACTCCAGCCCACACACCTGCCCACTAGTCAGCAGCTCCCTGAGCTCCCCCCAGGCAGTCTCCCTTTCTGCTTCTGTCTTGAGTCCACCTACCTCCAATGGCTTCCGAGTGACTCACAGAGCGATGACCCCTGCTGTCCGGCTTCCTCCACTTAACACCATGTGCTGAAGGTCTGCCCGTGTGGCAGCGTCTATCAAGGTGTCCCTGCCTTTGTGGCTGAATAACATTCCACCGTATGAACGTACCATGTTTTTCTCACCCATTCACCCACCAACACACTCGCACTGCTTTGGTTGCTGTGAATACGGCTGCTACACACAGGGGTGTGCGGATACCCCTACTTTCGCTTGTTTTCTCTGTATACCTGGGGGTGGAACAACTGGGTCATGTGGTGATCCTGTGTTTATATTTTGAGGAGCTGCCAAACTGTTTTCCACAGAGGCAGCACCCACTTGCGTTCTCACCAGCAACATGCAGGGGAGCTGGTTTCTCCATGTCCCCACCAACATTTGTTATTGTCCGTGTGTTGATGATAGCCATCCTGGCAGGTGTGAAGTGGTTTCATTTCACTCTCAACTTCCCTCAGCACCCAAGGGCCTGGTACGCTTGTTTGACAATGATCCTAATCTTACAGCACAGTCATCATGCAATCCATGCGGTGCAAGGCTGGAGTCTCCTGGAAGGCAGGCCTTCCGCACAGCGTCCAAAGGCTGGGCTTCCATGTCCACAGGCCATCAGGTGGGTCCAGGA
>NW_007098551.1:0-620 GCF_000164805.1 Carlito syrichta | reverse complement strand
ACCGGGCTCTGCATCGTGTCTGACGTTCCACTGTTTCCAAGGGTGCGGCATCTTCCCCACGGGCCCTCACACCAACAGGGCATGGAGAGAGTCGGGAATGAATAATGTCAATGCTGACTTACATACGTGTGCGTGAGCACACACACACACACACACACACACACACACACACACACACACACAACCACAAGCACAGAGAGGTAGGCGCTTACACTGCTAAGAAACATGCTGCCAGCAAATCCCCACAGCAGGTGAAGAGAGGAACAAACCCACGAAGTCTGCTCCTGTTTACGCGCGATTCTCAGGATAGGATTTGTTTAATTGTGGCCTTCTGTCTTGACCAGAGTCAGTGTTGACTCAGAACAGGGTTTGCTGCACGTGGCATCCTAGTGTGGAGGCAAGAACGCCCCAGCTGTGCTCAAGGCTATAGTCAAGGCCTGTGTACCCTCGAACAGCATGGGCTTGAACTGCGCAGGTCCTCTTGCGCGTGGATTTTCTTCTGCCTCTGCCCTCTGAGACAACAAAGCCAGCTCCTCCTGCCCCCCCTCCTCCCCTTTCTTCTCCTCCCCCACCTCCCGTCCCCTTGCCTCCTCTTTCTCCCCCTCCTCCTCTTCCCTCTC
>NW_007098550.1:0-489 GCF_000164805.1 Carlito syrichta | reverse complement strand
TAAAAAAAAAAAAAAAAAAAAAGAGCATCTGGGTTGCCCCCCTACACACAGGGAGCACTGCTTAGACCCTAGTTGGACAGGAAAGATCTAAATCTTCACCTCCCAGGTCTCCAACCTTCACCCAAGACAAGATGGGCCAATGAAACTGAGCGGGACCTCAGAGGCAAAGGTAAAATCCCAGCTTTGCCAGCCCTGGGGCCTGGGAAGGGCCTTCCTCTCTATGCTAGAGAGAGCTCTAATGTAAAACGCACCAGCTGGAACTTCTATTCCAGACACCCTACAATTCTTTGAAGTGGGAACTCAGGCCAGGGCACTTAGTCCTCTTTTACCTTTGGGGACCCGCCAATTCCCAGTTCCCGTCCTCCAGGCATCATCTCCCTCTCCACCTCTTATTTTTGCAGCCTTTCCCCAGAATTCTCTCCTTCGTCAGGCATTTTCCTTCTCTTAGCTCACCTCTTTTCTTTCTTTCTTTTTTTTTTTTTTGAGTCA
>NW_007098549.1:0-482 GCF_000164805.1 Carlito syrichta | reverse complement strand
GTGACCTCACAACGGTGTGGCTGGGGCCCTCCCAGCTTAGGCTGCAGAAAGGCTTTCTCGCCCCTCTCCACCCCTGCCCAGTAGCCTGGAGAGGGTGGGGCGTGGGGGGATCAGAATCCCCTGTTTCGGGTGAGAAGACTCCCCTAGCACCCTGGACTTGGAAGGGGTGAGATGTCAGGTCCTATTGTGCCGAGCCCCTGAGACACAGGGCTCTGCTTGTCACTGCAGCATGGCCTGACCTTCCTGGTCTGTCTTGGCCAATACAGCATTGCAGACCAACCCTTAACACCATCGGAAAATGCTCTGGATGCATCTAAGGGAAATGGGTGCAATCAGCTGCATATCTGTCTGGAGAACGTCTATGCACATAAGTGATTGTAAACCAGGCTGTAAGGGACATGTATGAGGGTGTCAACAGCAATTCCACGGTTCTAGCATTTCAGGTCGTTTTTATTTTTTATTTTTTTTTATTTTTTTTTTTT
>NW_007098548.1:0-498 GCF_000164805.1 Carlito syrichta | reverse complement strand
GAATGGTCAGATGACTTAACTAGTCGTCCAGAGTGTGATATGACTGGTCAGCTGAATTTAGCCAGCCTTCAAGTGAACCAACTGGTCAGACTTAACTAGTCAGCTGGTGAGTGAGCCGACTAATGAGCTGAATTAACTATTCAACTGGAGAGTGTGCTAATGCATGAGTTGCATTAACTATTCGGCAGGTGAGTGAGCCGACCTGAGAGCTTACTAAAGTAGTTGGCTGGTGATCAAGCCAACTAGTTTGCTGACCTCTTGGCCTGTGAGTCGACAAGTTAGTTGACTTGTTGGCTGCCTTGGAAGCCAACTAGTGTGCTGACCGGTTGGCAGGTGAGCGAGCCGAATATTTAGCTGACCTGATGGAAAGCAAGAGAGCCCACTAGTTAGCTGACCAGCTAGCTGAGTTGCTAAACGACTAGTTAGCCAAGTAACTATATGGTTTGCTAGCTGACTTAACTAGCTAGCTGACTAGCTAGATGGCTATCTAGCTGACAT
>NW_007098547.1:0-482 GCF_000164805.1 Carlito syrichta | reverse complement strand
TGCATGGTTACTTCTGAGAAACAGAGACTTAACAATGGCTCAGAGAATCAGAGAGAAATGCAAACTTAAAGTACAGAATGTTTTCTGATGTAAGGCCTTACCCGAAATTTTAGTCTAACAGTGTAAAAGGTTTACTTCTAAATAATATAAGCTTTTATGTCTCATATACAAACTTGTCACTATTCATATACCAACACTATGGGTGTCACTGATGCTTTTGTGTCAAAAGCAGAGCTCCAACATGGGCCTTCATAGGCCTCAACTGTATAACTGTAGATGTTGGCTCCCAACAGACTATCACTCCTCCACATGAGTGTCCCAGTCACAGTGCCTCTTCAGTGATTTGTGGGCTAGGGACTGACCTTTCTCCACTATGGTTGACTGAATAACATGCCTTTCTCTGTGATAGGCTTATCAGTAATTGAACCTCTTACATATAGGATGAATCTGTGACAAGCCATCCTTTGTTAGGGGTGTACCAG
>NW_007098546.1:0-542 GCF_000164805.1 Carlito syrichta | reverse complement strand
CTTAACTGTACCCCACAAAACCATAATAAAAAATACTGATTAATGAAAAAAAAAAACATTTTTCTTATGGAATTTTTTTTTACCATTTATTAGTTTTATTGATTTATGACAACTGTACATATTTATGGGGTATGCTATAAACATACACTGTGTAATGATTTAATCAGGGTCCTTGGGATCTTTATCACATCAAACATTTACTATTTCTTTGTGTTGCAAACATTCCAAATCTTCTTTTCTAGCTATTGTGAAATACATAATAAATTATTGACAACTAAAGTCATCCTACTGTGTTATAAAACACTTGAAATTATTCTTTCCAACTGTATTTTTGTACCTATTAACCAGCTTGTCCTAGTTTCCCTTTCTTTCACCTTCCTCGGCCTATGGTAACTATGATTCTATTCTCTACTTCAATGAGATCGACCTTTTTAGCTCTGACGTTTGAGAGAAAACATGCAATATTTGTCATCCTGTTACTGGCTTATTTCTTTTCTTCTTTTTTTTTTTTTTGAGTTGGAGTCTTACTCTGTCGCCCAGAT
>NW_007098545.1:0-496 GCF_000164805.1 Carlito syrichta | reverse complement strand
TCAGCCTGTAATCCCAGCACTTTGGGAGGCCAAGGCGAGTGGATTGTCTGAGCCTGAGGGCTCAAGACCAGCCTGGGCAACTTGACGAGACCTTTTCTCTACAATAAATTAAAAATTAGCCGGGCATGGTAGCCCCCGCCTGTAGTTCTGGCTACTTGGAAGGCTGAGGCGGAAGGATTGCTGGAACCCAATAGGTCGACACTGGGGTGACTGTGAGTGTGCCATGGCACTCTAGCCTGGGTGACAGAGTGAGACTCCAGCTAAAAAAAAAAAAATTTAGAGTAAAGTTGATTTTGATGCCCTGTCTTTTGTGTGGTATTCTTTTTTTCCTAGGTGTAAAAGGTAGACTTAAATACCTTTGCAGAAACATTTCTATACAAAAATTTCTGGTTTATACCTTAATAAGGGAGAAGAGATGAATCACTTTTTCTTTTTCTTTTTTTTTTTTGAGTTGGAGTCTCACTCTGTCGCCCAGACTGGAGGGCAGTGGCCGCTC
>NW_007098544.1:0-566 GCF_000164805.1 Carlito syrichta | reverse complement strand
AAAAAAAAAAAAAAGAACAAAATCATGAATTTTGCAGCAACCTGGATGGAATTAGAGGTTATAATACTGAGTGATTTCTCACAGAAACAAAGATCTGAGCATCACATGTTCTCACTCATAAGTGAACCTTGAACAACTATGGTAATACTATAAGAAAAGGATTGACAGAGGTGGGAAACTATGGGGGGATGGGGCAGAGAGGGGAAGGAAGGTGGGATTAACGGTAGTCAATATCTGTCTGAGGAAAGGGGGCAAACCTCATCAACAGGGTACCTGCACAATGAATATTTGTATAACTAACCCTTAACTGTACCCCACAGTTTTAAAATAAAAAATATATATTAAAATTTAAAAATTAAATAAATAATTAAAAAATAAAGACAAAATATTTCTGAAATCATACCATATTAAAATAGCAGTGTTTGTTGCTGCTTGTGCTGGTGTTGCTGTTATTGATCTTGCTAACTTTAGCTTTTTATTCCATATCACTGGAGTTTTAGTTATAGAAAAAATAGTGGATATATATGACTACTTCTAAGATTTTTTTTTTTTTTTTTTTTTTTTTT
>NW_007098543.1:0-633 GCF_000164805.1 Carlito syrichta | reverse complement strand
TTTGGCATATGTAAGTTAAGATTTTATGTGGTCATATGTATTTTCAACCTTTCTTATTGACTTTATGTTTGTAAAGTCCTTGTGTTCATTTCCTAGGGCTGCTATAATAAATTATTACATACTTGGCGACTTATTATAAAAAGCAAAAAATTTTTTTAATAATTCTGGAGACCAGAAGTCCAATATTAGCCTCACTGGGTCAAAATCAATCTGCCTACACTTTTTATTTATTTATTTATTTATTTGAGGCTCTAAAGGAGATTCCATTTCTTTTCTCATCCAATTTCTGAAGCTGCCTTCCGTGACTCCTGGTTCCTACTTCCACCTTAAACATTTAGCAGTGTAACATCTTGAAATCTTTCTTACGCTTCTATTTTCATGTGGCCTTCAACCTTCTGGGTATATGCCTATACACCCTACACCTGTCTTTTGTAAGAACACTCATGATGAGGTTTATAGCCCACTTGGGATAAAAAGAAGTCTCCTCATCTTAATGTCTTTAACTTAATCACATCTGCAAAAGTTTACCAGGTAAAGTCATATTCACAAGTTCCAGGTATTAAGAACTATTATCTTTGGGTGGCCCTTATTTCAACCTCCTAAAAATTATTTATAGCCGGGCTCGGTGGCTCA
>NW_007098542.1:0-517 GCF_000164805.1 Carlito syrichta | reverse complement strand
AAAAAAAAAAAAAAAAAAAAAAAAAAGAAAAGTAATTTTTTGAACTAAAAAAAATTTTGTTTGGTAGAGACGAGGTCTCACTATGTAACCCAGGCTGGTCTCGAACTCCAGAGCTCAAGCGATTTCCCGCCCCGGCCTCCCTAAGTGCCGTGATTCTAGGCGTGAGCCACCGCACACCCTTTTGGAGGCCATCGACGCGCCACTGCCCCTTCCTTCCTCTACAGCCCGGAGTCCCGCGCGCCCAAGACGACCCCAGCACGAGACAGCAGCAGCTTGGGGGGCTTGGGGGGCAGCACGAGACAGCAGCAGCGGCTCCTCGGCCGCCCCGACGCCGCGATCACCGAGGGGCGTTTTTTGAAGCGGGCCGGCTCCCCCAACACCGTGCCGGGCTCGCCCGTGCGACATCGGCGACATTCAGTCCGTTCCCCCAGGGGCGGGGGGAGGGGGGAACACCCGCAGGTGCCGCATGGAGCCGCTCGCCCGCCACCGCCGTCGCCATCGCAGACCGACCCCGCTC
>NW_007098541.1:779-8593 GCF_000164805.1 Carlito syrichta | reverse complement strand
AAAAAAAAAAAAAAAAAAAGTTTTAGTCTGTTTAGGATTAGGAGGTGGGTGCCATGCCTAGCAAGTTGGCTTATGAATAGCAGGAAATCGTGATACCCTGCCTCCCCACCTCCTACCCCTTCTGCTTCTGTAATCCCATTGTTCTTTTCTCATTGAGTCATTCCTGGCACTGTAGGTTAGTTAGTAGGCCGTTTCTAATCTCTTGACCTTGTCATTCCTCTCTCCACCCCGCTCCTTCCCTTACCACGTATTTTCTGTTGATTCTGGGGTAGTTTGTTTCTGAGAGTTAATCTAGGTCACCTTCTCTCTCCTGTGCTTCCCAGTTGGTGTCAGGCATCTTGTTCTAGCAACAGTGATGGGAGAACTCTTCCCTGGCCTGCCCACGTGCTCTCTTTCTGCCAAAGCTGTGTGTGTGTGTTGGAGGGGTGCACCTAGATTGCTCTCACAACGTCCTCCGTTTTTCAGGTTGTCTGACAGCTTTATGTACAGTATATTTTTAGGAAAACTTAAATATACTTTTCTTCTTTATTTAGAACAGGATAGTGTTTGATTCTGAAGCAAGGGTGTGTGTGTGTGTGTGTGTGTGTGTGTGTGTGTGTGTGAGCATTTGTACGTATACATACTTATACAGATCTATATTATACATACCATTTTTGTACTATCATTTAAGATACATTTGTTTCTTAATAAAATGTCTAAGTCTTACCATTTCAGGGTGTCATTGAATTTGTTTTCATCTTCTGGGCAAAAACAGTATCTACTCTCTGATGACAGGTAGGTACACCTCAAGAGCCTGCTTTCCTGCCACACTGAGCTTCCCAGAAGGGAGCTTTTCCCTCTGCCCCCCGCCACCTTAGCTACCCACCATCAGCCTGGTATTCCTCCAGGCAAGCAGTTCAGGTGGGAGCGGAGAGAGCTCTTGCCTGGCATGTTAAATGCACAGTTTCCTTCTCCTTTTTATCCCTACCCCTTCTCTAAAAGCAAACAACCAAGGGAGAGGAACAGAAGCTGAAGAAAATGACACTGTGCCTTGCATGGGGGTGAAGTCAGTGTCGAGATGTAGGGAAAACACCAGACTCTGGGAGACTTGGAGAGAGCGAATTTGCTCTGTTGGTTGAGAGGGCACTTGCTGCAATCTCAGTCCAAACTCAGTACACATTTGTTTTTTGGGAGTTTTTTTGAGTCAGAGTCTCACTCTGTTGCCCAGGCTGGAGTGCAGCCTCTACCTGCTGGCCTCAGGTGATCCTTCTGTCTCAGCCTTCCAAGTAGCTGGAACTACAGGCACATGCCACCAAGCCTGGCTAATTTTGCTTGATTTATTGTAGAGACGAGGTCTCACCAAGTTGCCCAGGCTGGTCTCGAATCCTTTGGCTCAAGCAGTCCTCTCACCTCAGCCTCCCAAAGTGCTGAGATTACAGACATGAGCCACTGCACCCAGCTGTCAGCACACGTTTCTAACACAGTCCCCACTGATAACTCAGGTTGAACAGACCGACCCAGCCAGCTAGATGAATGTCCCAGCTATCTGTTGTTTTCCAGAGCTACTCTGTTGGCAGTAAGGATGCCTTTCTTTAAAAAAGGAAGAGGACCTGGGCTCGGTGGCTCAGCCTGTAATCCCAGCACTTTGGGAGGCTGAGGCGAGTGGATTGCCTGAGCCTGCAGGTTCGAGTCCCAGCGGGGCAACTTGGCGAGCTCTCATCTCTACAATAAATCAAAAATTAGCCGGGCGTGTAGTGTGCACCTGCAGTTCTGGCTACGTGGAAGGATCGCTGGAGCCCAGCAGGTCGAAGCTGCAGTGGCCATGAGCATACCACTGCACTCCAGTGGCGATCAAGTGAGACTCCAACTCAAAAAAAAAAAGACACCAAGGCCAAGGAGACAGACACATGTGTTCAACAACTAGAATCTCCAGGGAAGCTCTCAAAGTCAATAGTTGGGAATCTGGACTCCTACCATGTAAGAGGCTACATGCAGATGATCTCTTTTTGGTCAGTATTCGCATATGTTTGGCAAATACTGTGCACATATCAGTTACAAGGTACTTCTGGTAGGTACCTCACAAATGAATGTACCATCTTGGCTGTGCTGAAGGAAAAAGAGCAGAAACTTGAGAAGCCTTAAGAAACAAGAACTAGCCGGGCTTGGTGGCTCAGCCTGTAATCCCACGCCTTTGGGAGGCTGAGGTAAGTGGATTGCCTGAGCCCGCGGGTTCGAGACCTGCATGGGCAGTGAGACCTCATCTCTACAATAAATCAAAAAATCAGCCAGGCGTGGTAGCGCATGCCTGTAATTCCGGCTACTTGGAAGGCTGAGGCAGAAGGATCGCCAGAGCCCAGCAGGTCGAGGTTGCGGTGGCCGGGAGTGGCCACTGCACTCCAGTCTGGGCGACAGAGTGAGACTCCAACTCAAAAAAAAAAAAAAAAAAAAAAAGAAGCAAGAACTAAGAGTCTTGTTAAATGAGGTTCTGGTGCAAGAGGACTCAAGAATGATTTTGTCAGGATACTATTTATTCACTTGGCTTTGGGTTGCTTAATTCATCTCAGATTGCATTTAAGAAACTGGGAATGGCGGGGCTTAGTGACTCAGCCTGTAATCCTAGCACTTTGGGAGGCTGAGGCGAGTGGATTGCCTGAGCCCGCAGGTTTGAGACCAGTCCAGGCAACTTGGCAAGACCTCAGCTCTACAATAAATGATAACTAAAAAATAAAATTAAGCCGGGCTCGGTGGTTCAACCTGTAATCCCATGCTTTGGGAGGCTGAGGTGAGTGGATTGCCTGAGCCCATGGATTCGAGACCCGCCTGGGCAACTTGGTGAGACCTCATCTCTACAATAAATCAAAAAATTAGCCGGGCGTGATAGCGCGCCCCTATAGTTCCAGCTACTTGGAAAGCTGAGGTGGAAGGATTGCCGGAGCCCAGCAGGTGGAGGCTGCGGTGGCCGGGAGTGGCCACTGCACTCCAGTCTGGGCGACAGAGTGAGACTCCAACTCTAAATAAATAAATAAATAAATAAATAAAATAAAATTAGCCCGGTGTGGTAGCACGCGCCTATAGTTCCGGCTACTTGGAAGGCTGAGGCAGAAGGATCACAGACCAGAGTTAGACTCCAATTCAAAAAAAAAACTGGGAAGAAAAATTTCTCCAAACAGCATTTCCAGCAAGCTCCCCAAAGTGAATTTTGCCCCAAAACTGATTCAAGGAGTATCTGCATAGCGTTGCTGGTCAGCAGTGCTTGAGCAAGGAGGGTCAAAGCTAACCCTCTCTTGTGGGAATGAGTTGGGGTCTTCCTCCCTAGGTATGCTGGCTTTCCTCTGGGATGGCTCTCCTCCCTGTATCCTCCTCTCTGTCCAGGGAGGCTGACCTATACAACTTCATCTAGTAATTACTACCTCTCATTGTCTTTTCAGGTCTCAAGCAGTTATTTTTATATGTTGCCTAGTCTGGTCTCGAACTCCTGGCCTCAAGTGATCCTCCCACCTTGGCCTCCCAGTGTTAGGATTACAGGTATAAGCCACTGCACCTGGTCCTAGGCAGTTACTAACCTAGTAACTGACTCATCCCTTGCCCATACTTTTTAAAAGTAGCCCTTCATAGGCCGGGCACAGTGGCTCTCGCCTATAATTCCAGCACTTTGGGAGGCGAAGGTAAGAAGATTGCCTGAGCCCATGGGTTCAAGACCAGCCTTGGCAACTTAGCGAGACCTCATCTCTATAATAAATCAACAAATTAGCCGGGCTTGGTGGCTCAGCCTGTAATCCCGCGCCTTTGGGAGGCTGAGGTGAGTGGATTGCCTGAGCCCGCGGGTTCGAGACCCGCCTGGGCAGCGAGACCTCATCTCTACAATAAATCAAAAAATCAGCCAGACGTGGTAGCGTGCACCTGTAGTTCCGGCTACTTGGAAGGCTGAGGCGGAAGGATCGCCGGAGCCTAGCAAGTTGAGGCTGCGGTGGCCGGGAGCGGCCACTGCACTCCAGTCTGGGTGACAGAGTGAGACTCTAACTCAAAAAATAAAAATAAAAATAAAATAAAAATAATTTTAAAAATAAATCAACAAATTAGCGGGGTGTGGTGGTGTGTGCCTGTAGTTCCAACTACTTGAAAGACTAAGGCGGAAGGATCACCTGAGCCCAGCAGGTTGAGGCTGTGGTGGCTGTGAGTGTGCCACTGTATTCCTGCCTGGGCAACAGAGTGAGACGCCAACTCAAAAAAAAAAAATTGCCCTTCATTATTTTGAACATGTTATTTTTGGCTGGGACCCTGTCCAATACAACTGTCAAAAGTAAGTGATCTTTTAGATTCATAGGCTTTTTTTTTTTTTTCCCGAGACAGGGTCTTGCTCTGTCTCCCAGGCTGGAGTGTAGTGGCACGATCATGGCTCACTGCAACTTCAACCCCTGGGCTCAGCATCCTTCTGCCTCAGCCACCTGAGTAGCTGGGACTACGGGCATGTGCCACCACACCTGGCTAACTTTTTAGAATTTTTTTTTTTTTTTTGAGTTGGAGTCTCACTCTGTCGCCCAGACTGGAGTGCAGTGGCCGCTCCCAGCCACCGCAGCCTCAACCTGCTGGGCTCCGGCAATCCTTCCGCCTCAGTCTTCCAAGTAGCCAGAATTACAGGCCTGCACTACCACGCCCGGCTGATTTTTTGATTTATTGTAGAGATGAGGTCTCGCTGCCCAGGCAGGTCTCGAACCCGCGGGCTCAGGCAATCCACTCACCTCAGCCTCCCAAAGGCGCGGGATTACAGGCTGAGCCACCAAGCCCGGCTACTTTTTAGAATTTTTGTAGAGACATCTCACTATGTTGCCTAGGCTGGTCTCAAACTCTTGGGCTCAAGCTATCCTCCCACCTTAGCCTCCCAAAGTGCTTAGACTACAGGTGAGTTACTGCACCCAACTGGCGGCCTTCATATTTTATCCATGTACTTGAACTCTACCTACTTACAAACCTATAATCTTAAATTCTGAGGAATCAAGAGTTCTGAGGGGTCTACTGCTGGATTAAGTAGCAGAGAGTAACTCATACCTGTGTGGTTCCCATCCAAAAGACAATAATAGCTCAGGCCCCTGTGACTTGGCCTCCAAAGAACCCAAGATGCTGAACAGCTTGGCAGGCTCTGTAACTGTGGAACCTTCTCTGTTGCACGTCCCCAAAGCCTCACACAAGCTGATGGACTCTGCCTGCTGGGGCCCTGGTTTCTCCAGATCTCCCAGTATGCCTCTGAGAAATCAGCTTAGAAATCCCTGAGGAGGACGACTGCATCCTCCTGCTGGCACATTCTGGTTTTTCTAAGGACTAACACGGAGCTCATATTAAGAGTTTAAAAAAGACTATCAGCAGATTCCTTAATTGAAATCATGTTTATCCCTCTTGTCAGTGATAATTTCTTTGAATTAATTTTCTTAATTTATTATTCACTACTCTGTCAGGAAGAAGTATTTTGCATTAATGAACTGCATATTTAGTAGTAGTCTATTTTGGGCAAATAACTGTTTCCCACAGAACACCTAACTGAACCTTATATATGGTAAAGGACCTATCCGGTGCTTTCAGATCCTTGTTGGCATATGTTCTTTCTATTCCTTCCAAAACCAACTGAGGCTCAGGGAGGTTAGTTGAATTGCCAAGGTCACGTACAAAACAGGGGTGGAGGCCAAGGATGGTTGCTCTCACTGCAACATCGTTACTTCCACTAGCTCTGAGGGTACAGTTTAGACACTCTTGGCTATTGAAATTACCAAACTCTTATATTAATAAATGAACATCTCCTACAATTAAACTACAACCAGGGCCTTAACCTGTAGCTCCCTGCTGCTTGAAAACAATTACAAGGTTAAATTTCCATTGTGTGTACTTCTCTTTTGGGCTTTTATTAATATTTGTGTTTAGAGACAAGGTCTCACTCTGTTGTCCAGGCTGGAGGGCAGTGGTGAGATCTCGGTTCACAGCAGCTTTGACCTAAGCTCGAGTAGTCCTTCTGCCTCAGCCTCCCAAGGTGCTGGGGTTGCAGGTGTGAGCTACCAACCTGGGCTGGATATACATTTAAACCTGAGGATCATATACCCCTTTTGTTTGTAGCACCTTCAGGGCAGGAACTGTGCTTGTGACATTTGTCCCTCAGAGGACTGAAAGACGGCAGCCTTCCAGTGTTTGGTTTCTTGTCCTCCTTGTCCTTGCTTTACGTCTTGAAGAGGATAATGAAGTCAAGCAGTCAAGTGACTCGAGCCTCTCCACTCCTTCCCTGCCTGCTTTTCTCCCCACCTAGGAAACTAGCTCTGGGTGCAAAGCATCTGGGTTTTAGTAGAGCATTCAATAAGGGAAAAACCAAAATCTAAAGGACCACTTAAGCTCGGTGAAAGAAGTTCCAAATTGAAAGGCGTTAGGAGCCGGGCCCGGTGGCTCAGCCTGTAATCCCGCGCCTTTGGGAGGCTGAGGTGAGTGGATGGCCTGAGCCCGCGGGTTCGAGACCCGCCTGGGCAGCGAGACCTCATCTCTACAATAAATCAAAAAATCAGCGGGGCGTGGTAGCGCATGCCTGTAATTCCGGCTACTCGGAAGGCTGAGGCGGAAGGATCGCCGGAGCCCAGCAGGTCGAGGCTGCGGGGGCCGGGAGCGGACTAGGCGACAGAGTGAGACTCCAACTCAAAAAAAAAAAAAAAAAAAAGAGAGGCGTTAGGCTCTGGAGGGCAACTAGGCCAAGTGTTTAAGTGAGACGCGCAGGATGTTCAGAGGGCATTCAGCCTTGATAAAAATCTAGTAATGAAGGTGACAAGGACACAACGGGAAACGGGTGGCCTAGTAAAAGCAGATCACAAGGTTAGGCACAGCCTGAGCATGAGCTTGGAGGAATTACTGTCTCGCAAGCTACCACGTTTTCTCCTTACAGTGTTTTCACATTATAGTTCTTGAGTCTCTCAATCTCATTTTTCCGATAAGGAAACGCAGGCGGGGAGCAGTTTACTTGCCTTGACCACCAGTAATAAAAGGCGGAACAAGGTACAATCTCAAGTTTTTTCACCGAATTGATCTCAGCAGTCTTCCCCGAGGACACGTAGGTAGCAGACGGGGAAGGGGACTAGCGAGGCTCCCTCAAGCGCAGGGCGCGGTCCGGCCCCCAGGCGGCGCCGGCTGGAGGCGGCCCAGGGCTCGAACCCGGCGGACACCCTGGCCGCGCGCGCGCGAAAAAGCCTATCTGTGAATCCGTAGCAGCCGCCACCGCCTGCGCGAGGCCTTAAGCGTCCTTAGCGAGAGGGTGGTGGGCAGGGCAGGTGGTCCTACCCGCCCTCCCATTGGTCCCCGGGGTAACGGACAGGTATCCGCAGCCAGCCCCAGCCCGAGGAAAGGCGCATCACGACAGCCACACGCCCGCGGATCCTGGCCGCGCGCAGCTCGAGTGCGGCCGGGAGGCGCCGCCAGAGGAGGCTGCGCATGCGCGCGACGAGGCACACCCTCCGGCCGCCCCTCCCACAGTCGGGGGGGGCGACCCCTGCCTCCAACCGTGCTGTCCTTTCCTGGCGCTTGCAATCGGTCCCTCATGCGGCCCAACTCTTCCAGCCTATGCTCCTGAGGACGAGATTTCCTGATGTGAAACTTCAGTCACTTACGCTACAGCTACGTTTTATTTCTCAAAAGATGCCCTCCCCCGCCCCGTCCCATCGAATAGGCCCTTAGAAAAGCCCCTCTCACCTCGATCCCGGAATCTCCGAGGCCCGCCCCGGCCCCGCCCAAGCGCCCCGCGGGTCCCCGGGCCCTGGCTCGTGTCGCCACCCCGTCCTCGCTTGCCTTTCGGGAAACCCTCCCTGATCAATCCCGGG
>NW_007098541.1:0-759 GCF_000164805.1 Carlito syrichta | reverse complement strand
TTGCCAGAACAGACATGTATTAAAAGAATACCTGTGAAGAAAACTCGAGATGAAAGTCTCAAAATCCCTAAAAGGAAAAAAGATCAGATATATAATGGGTAAGAGTTTAAAATAAGGATTGGGATTCTAAATTATCCCCAGGCACATAGAGTGGAGAGGGATACTTTCGCCTCTCCTTCCTCTTATGCCTCTGGGGAACCCCTCCCTGATCAATCCCGGGGGACTGCAGCCGTCCCCGTGACTCGGGAGGGAGCCCGAGGCCGCGGCCGCGGCCGAGGCGGAGGCGGGGTCAAGGCGCGGGAGCCAGAGCCGCGAGAATCCCCCCTTCCCCCCAGAAAGTCAGGCAGCGGCTCGGGACTCAGCTGTATTGGGGGCGGGGGCTCCTACACAGTAGGAGGAGGCACGTCCCAGTCCCGGAGGCCGAGACCTCGGTACACGCGCGGCCCGCCCGGGGCCGGGTGGGGGAGCCCGAGGGGCGCGTTAAGGCAGCTTGGCTGGAGGGGAGCGGGGGCGGGAGTCGGCCGGACCCCCGAAATGCCGGCTCCGGGGGGACGAGCGTCCCGCTCCCACCCCCCTCGAGGGCAGGGAAACAGTCGACAGTCAATAAATAAACCCGAGGGAGAAGGGGCCTCGGGAGGCTCTCAGAGTCCAGGAAGGCTGGAGCTGCGGGACCAGGGGCCATCTGTCCTTGGAGAAGCGTCCACGCTCACGGCCTCCGAGGACACGGGCCCCGAGGCCCCGCGAGGCCGCGCGCCGCTC
>NW_007098540.1:0-527 GCF_000164805.1 Carlito syrichta | reverse complement strand
TGAGACTCCAACTCACAAAAAAAAAAAAAAGAAAGAAAGTGGCAGTTACACTGAGACCCTCCAGGGGTAAGTGGGAGTGGCCCGGGTGAGTGAAGCAGGAAGGAGGGAGGAGCATGGATGCTCCAGGTAGAGGGAGCAGCAGGTGGGTGAGATGAACCAGAGGCGGGAAGAGGACAGACTTGTTCCCAACAGGGCAGAGAGGTTGATGGGAGTCAGGTCCTGCAGGGCTCATTGGTAACAGGAGAGCAAAGCTCACAGGGCTCAGGCAGGATTAAATAAGATCACATATGCAAATTATTTAGCACCGTGCCAGTACACAGTACATTTTAAAAAATGGAAGCTGACCGGGCGCGGTGGCTCAGCCTGTCATCCCAGGACTTTGGGAGGCCGAGGAGAGAGGATTGCCTGAGCCGGAGGATTCGGGACCAGCCTGGGCAACATGGTGAGACCTCATCTCTACAATAAATCAAAAAACTAGCCAGGTGTGGTGGCATGTGCCTGTAGTTCCAGCTACTTGGAAGGCTGAG
>NW_007098539.1:0-512 GCF_000164805.1 Carlito syrichta | reverse complement strand
CACTTGGGAGGCTGAGGCAGAAGGATCACCGGAGCCCAGCAGGTTGAGGCTGCAGTGGCCATGAACGTGCCCCTGCACTCTAGCCTGGGCAACAGAGCGAGACTCCTACTCAAAACAAAACAAAAAAACAAACTATGGCTACATGTGGCGGGATCCCACAAGCACAGTGGCGAGGGGAGAGGCCAGACGCTGCTGGCCTGGTGACACAAAATGCAACAGCAAGTGGATCAAAGCCATAGGGTGGGAGGGAGGAGCTGGGGGAGGAGGGAAGGCCTAGACCAGGCAGTGGTGTGATGGCTTCTGGGTGCTAGTCACTCTGTTTGTTGGTGACAAGTTCATTGTGAGCGGTGGGACTCTCATGATTTATGCACTTCTGTGTATGCCTGTTACACTTCAATTAAAAACTTTTAAAAAATAGCCAGGCCCTAGCCGGGCTCGGTGGCTCAGCCTGCAATCCCGCGCCTTTGGGAGGCTGAGGTGAGTGGATTGCCTGAGCCCGTGGGGTCGAGACC
>NW_007098538.1:12282-25324 GCF_000164805.1 Carlito syrichta | reverse complement strand
CCCCCAATGCGCCCGGCGAGGGGTGACCTGCAGGCCCTCAAATCACACCACGGCAGCCGGGCTCGGCGTTCCTCGCGCCACCGGTCTGGAGCTCGCTGAGTGGGTCTTTGCGAGACACCCCGCAGGCCCTCGGGGTGCCTTCCTGGCTCCTGGCTTCCCGGCTCCCTGCCAGCTGTGTCCTAAAATGCCATCCTCTTTTGGACACGTCACGTCCTGTGGACACACTTCAGTCCTAAACACAGACAGGAAAACGCAGCAGGGCTCTCCGGGACAGCCTGTCCCATCCTTCCCGCCAGCACCCCCGGGGCACGTGGGGAAGGTGCAGGGAGGGGGTTCCTCGTGGGACCTGGACCACCCCCGGGCGGAGATGTCAAGTCACTGCAGAGGGGACACATCCCTGCTGGCACCCAGGGACACTCCTGCAGGAAAACGCATCACCACCCGCGAGCCCGCGCGCCCGAGCCAGGTACGCTTCTTGCACGAAACTCGACTGTGTCTTCGGCTTCCTTAAAAAACATCCCAGACTGTCTCGGAAGAAATTACCGCTGAGTCAAAAAGAAGGGGCCCACGTCTCAGGATCCTGATCCAGCGCTGTCGGCAACTGCGGGAAACCCGAGGACATCGGGGTTGTGTGCGGGCCTCGTCCCTGCCGTCCACACCCGCCCACACCCGCACCCGTCCACCGTGTTCACTCAGAACACCCCACACGTCCCTGCCGTCCGCACCCGCGCCCGTCCACATCTGAGTCCACCCGTGCCCGTCCACACATCTGCTCACTCGGGTCGCACCACAGGCACACGGACACGCGTGTGCCTCATCCCAGGAGCGCCCCGCCCTCCCAGGCCACGGCTTGCTGCAGGCCACTTCCTTCTCCAGCCACTTGTCACACAGACGGGGCGTCGGCTTTGGACCTTCGGGCCTGGGTCGCATTTACAGCTGAGTTTTGGGAGGCGAATGGTGACTGCTCCATCTGTCACGGGGGCGCGGCCTGGCAGCCTCTCCCTGCGTCCGGTGGCGAAGCCTCTTCCCTGTCCAGCCGTCCAGTTCCGTGGTGTCCTGCGCGGAGCCCCGAGGCCCGCTGCCCTCCAGCCAAGGCTGCTCCCTCCCTCCTGGGCCCTTCCCCCACATGGTGGTGCCGGAGACGCGCATGAGGGTCAGGGCTGCGGGGACGAGGCCGCCGGCGTGCCCCAGAGTCACGGCTGCGAGAAACTCATGAGGCCCTGCGGCGATTTTACAAGGCCTCCACTCCTGTCCTGGGACGGGGCTGCGGAGACACGCTCAGCAAGACGCCTCAGCTCGGCCGACAGGGCCTCGCGGCCGCACAGCAACTGCCGCTGCTCCAGCTTGCGTCCCAGTCTAAGCAGGAGGCAGGCCCGAGGCCCCCACGTGAGCCCGCCCCCTCAGAAGGGGCTCCCCAGGCAGCTCTGCCCAGAGCCGGCAGGACGGGGGGCAGGGCTGAGGGAGTGGAACCCGGTCACAGAAACGGGCTCTGCTGACGGGAACAGGTGGGCACGGGCGTCCCCCGGTCTGGCTCATCCACCTCCTTCCTGACACCCCGAGGCTGAGGTGTACCCGCAGGCACATGCAGTTTCAGCTCCAATGCCATTTCTCCCAATGAAAAGGACAGTTCTGCCGGGCACGATGGCTCACGTCTGTCATCCCGGCACTTTGGGAGGCTGAGGAAGGAGAATTGCCTGAGCCCAGGAGCTCAAGACCAGCCTGGGCAACTTGGCAAGATCCCATTTCTACAATAAATCAAAAAATTTGCCAGGCGTGGTGGCGCACACCTGTAGTCCCAGCTACTCGGGAGGCTGAGGCAGAAGGATCGCCTGAGCCCAGGAGGGCGAGGCTGCAGTGGCCAAGGGTGTGCCACTGCCCTCTAGCCTGGGTGACAGGGTGAGACCTCGGCTCAGAAAAAAAAAGGGCAGCTTCCTAGGCAGTCAGTCTCTGACCGGTCCCTGTTGGCCTTATGACTACGCCTAGCCTCAGAAGACACTGAACTGGCCCACACTGAGGTTTTAGAAGGTGGGGAAACTGAGGCACAGACAGGTCAATGACATCTCCGAGGCAACACACTGGGACGGAGCCAGCCCTTTCCACAGTACGGGCCGTGGGCTTCCGGAAGGCTCAGGCCGGAACATCAGCAAGTGCGCCCACAGCCCCAGCCCTGGGCTGGGAACGGGCACATCACGGGAACGACGTTTTCGAGAAAACCAGGACAGACCAGGATTAACCTCCGCCTCCCAAGCGACCTGCTCAGAGCCACATCCTTCTGTCAGGCCCACGCCAGCCACCCCATCCTGCCAACAAGATGCAAAAGCGTGCACCCACAGGGATGCCGGTGGCCAGCGTGGCCGGCAGGTCTCACGTCAAGAACCCATGCCGTGACTCAGGGGCCCCGGGTGCCACGCTCCCGGCCGTCCTCTCAGGGGCCACGTCCAAGGAGGGGCGGATGCAATCACAACCCGTAGCAGATCGCGGGGCCGACCGTCTCCAAGTCACGCAGGACCCAGTGCTGGGGTCCGCACAGACAGCTTCTGGACGCACACAGCAGCCCACGGAGAAGGCGTGGCTTTTGTACATGCCGGTGACTCAAAGCGTTGCTGCCTGGCAGAAATACACAGTGGTGTGGTGTGCACTGTTCACACTTTGTGCTATTTATAGCTGTGCGTGAGTTCATAGCAACACGAAACGACACAGAAGTCTGACTGCAAAACAACATATCCTAACTGTAATCTTCTTCGCACCTTCATGTTTGTTCAAGAAAAGGCTCATAGGCACACGTTGGCACCCGAGGTTTCAAAGTCAGAGTAAAGGTCGTCTCTTCTGCGGTCTCCTGGAGCCCACTGAGAGGTGACCCACATAGCCAGTGGGCGGTGAGCTGGGCGGGCGGCAGACAGCCGGCCGGACCTCGGGCTTCCCTCCCCGAGCCCTGGGGCAGTGCCTGCCCGGAAGGCCATCTGGCCCTCCCGGCGCCCCCGGAATTCTGTATTCTGCTCAGTTCAAATCCTGGGCACTGTCCACAACGGGCACTGAGGACACAGTCGTAAGAGACAAGTCCTGTCCCCAGACAGACGACACAGAGAAAAGAGCCCATTGCCACGTTCTTGGTGAGGTCAAAGTGAGTCCGTGACAAGTTACTTATTATAAAGCGCATGGTGACTTCAAGATGTCAAGCGTCAAGGTACTGGTTTATTTATCCACTCATTCATTCATTCATTCATTTATTTGGCGTCTCGCTCTGTCGCCCAGACCTGCTGGGCTCCCGTGATCCTTCTGCCTCAGCCTTCCAAGTAGCCAGAACTACAGGCGCGTGCGACCACGCCGGGCTAATATTTGTGTATTAGGTCTGGCCAAGTGGCCCAGGTGGGTCTCAAACCCGCCGCCTCAGGCAATCCACTCGCCTCGGTCTCCCAAAGTGCAGGGATGACAGGCTGAGCCACCGAGCCCAGCCAAGACGTTTCTAACGAGTTAAAACAGCCACGATGAAAACAATGAGAAGGGAAACCCTTGCTTAAGAAAGCCACATGCCCCCAAATTACTGAGGGACCGACTCAGGGACCAGGCCGGCTCCTCTGCTGTATGAGAACTCGAGAGACGGGTTTGTCTCCGCTGTGCGTGAACGAGATGCAGTCCATTTTTTTTTTTTGAGTCAGAGTCTCACTCTGTCACCCAGGCTGGAGGGCAGCGGCACACGCCCGGGCTCCACAGTCTCGACCTGCGGAACTCAGGCGATCCTTCCACCCCAGCCTTCCAAGCAGCTGGAACTACAGGCATGCGCTACCATGCCTGGCTAGTTTTTTGATTCACTTGTAGACATGAGGTCTCACCAAGTTGCCCAGGCTGGTCTCGAACCCGTGGGCTCAGGCAATCCTCCCATCTTGGCCTCCCAAAGTGCTGGGATTATAGGCATGAGCCACCACGCCTGGCCTGAGACATCGTCCATTTATCCCAAAGTTTCCCGGCACAGGGTCAGCGTGGGCGGGTCTTCAGGTGACTGCAGGTCCGGCAGATGGGGGCGCTGGGGGTCACCTAATGCAGCATGACCAGGCATCCCTGGAGAGCACCACTGCAGTTGGGCCGTATGTCTCTTCTTAGAGGCCGGGAGTTGTGAACCAGGGGGCGACTTGCCCCCAGGGGCTCTGGGCAGCGTCTGGAGGTGTCAGTGGTGTCACCACCAGGCCTGGCCCTGGCACAGAGTGGCTGGAGTCAGGCTGCTGACACCCACCCTGCACGGGGGGGGCACACCCAAGAGCCTTCCGGCCCCAGACGTCCGCCCTGTGGGGGCTGAGAAACCTGCCGGGCCCTAGATGCCAAGGACACGGCTTGGCATTTCTTTCCTGGAGAGTGAAACAAGATGCTTCAGCTGCTGTTCCGCGACACGTCACAGACACGCCCGCTGCCCCTGGAAGCCCAGAGGTGACGCTTCTCCGTCTTCCGTGTGAATGTGTGCCTGTTTGGAACAACTGGGCCGCTTCTGTTTGGGGTCTTGACGAGTTGCGGCCCCTCCCGCCCTCGCACACGAGGGACAGGGGCAGCTGTCACCAGGCCTGAGGACACGGCCCACGCATCCGTCTACTGAAGCCCGAGGGCTGGCCCTGCCGTCCCCCAAGGCCCTCAGCCGCTCCCAGCTGCGGGTCCTGCCTCAGACTGTGGGCACGGGGTGAGTTCCTGTCACCGCCCGCGCCTTGTCCGGCTTGGCGCTACAAGCCGCACAAATAGCTTCAGGTTAAATAGCTGACGTGAGCACGATGAAACTAGGCCAAGAGCGTGTTCACTTCTCATTCTGCTTTGAAAAACAAAGCCACACAAAAACCTTTCCTCCAACTTCGCTTCCGGCTCCTGAACCTGCCACCAAGCACCAGAGTCGGATGGCCATTTGCAAGGTTCCTTCTTTCGCACCGCTCACGTGGTGGGCAAAGGTGACCGGAAAGCCAGCCCTACAAGATGGACCCCTGAGTGACACCCCAACTCCAAACAGAGCCAGGAGGCCTCTGCTGACTAAGGGCCTGAAGCTCCCCCCGCTTCAACTGTGGGACTTTCCGAGCCAACCAATCAGAGCTCCCTTGAGCCAATCGGTGAGCCTATGAACAAGCGAATTCGAGCTCTCCCGAACCACCCAATCAGAGCTCACCTGAACCAACTGATCAGAACTCAGCTGCCTTGGCCAATCAAGGCTCAGCTGTATCACCCAGTCAGCTATGTCAACCAATCAGAACTAAGCACATTTGAATCCTTCGTTTGATCAGGACCTGGGTGAGAACTTCCCCAAAAACCTCCTTTGTTCTCTGGAACAAAACTTTGTTCATTTAATTGTTTTTTATTTTGCTTTTATTTTTTAAATTTATTATATGAATAAAATCTTCATTTTACACCAAGGCCAGGACTCCCTGTTTTGCAAACCGTTAGCTGAAATAAAGTCTGGAATAAAGTTTTAGAAAATCTTTTCGGAGAACTTTTGCCCTCAGCATAACTTTCCATCACCCTTCACCCAAGATTTGCCAAGCATGTGTTAAGAAGACGCTTTACGTTTGTTTTAAAGCGAAGATAAAAACCACCATACTACAGTTTTCACCCGGTGTTTTACCGTGAACGGAGCTGTGGTCACCCTGAGGTGTGCTCTGCCTCACGCGATCAGTGGCCGGGCCTCCACACCTGGGCTCCTGGCCGGCAGGCTCCGCCCCCTGCAGCGGAAACGTCTGATGGCCTCTCTGAACACGTGCAGACTTCCTCTCTCGCCGTCGTGCCCCAAACAACGGAGTATCACAGCCACTCAGCCAGAACCCCCGCTGCACTGGGGACTGCAAGTGACCTAGGGGAGACGCCAAGTCTTCGGGAGGACGGTATCCGTTTCATGTCAGAGACGACAGGGGTGTGGACATCCCCATGTAGCCCGGGTCACAAAAGGCTTTGAGCACACTGTGAGACGTTCCAGATTCTTTCAGGATCAGGACACATCTCTCACCAGTTTGAGGTGACAAAACCTGACAAGACAGGGCGAACTTCCCGCCGCCCGCCAAACCACCGCACACCTTGCCGCATCCCTCTCTTCCCCCGAGAGCACCTTCTCCGTGACGAGCACGGACGCCTTCCCAAAGCCCGCTCACTGCAATCAACGGCAGATACCGATGAGGGGACAGTGTTGGCGGCTTAAGGAGCAGTGGCGTGGCGCGTGTCTCCCTGGCCTGGAGGCTGGGCGTCCCAGGTGTGGGCGGGGCTCCCTGAGGCTGCAGAAGGATCCGCCCAGCCTCTCTGCAGCTCCCGTGCCCTCCGGCCTTGCTTGGCTTGCAGACCCACAACCCCAGCCTCTGCCTCCCCATCACTGACCTTCTCCCTGGTGCTGTCGGTACCAAATTTCCGTCTCTTTTTTTTGAGTTGGAGTCTCACTCTGTCGCCCAGGCTGGAGGGCGATGACACACTCACGGCCACCACAGCTTCGACCTGCTGGGCTCCGGCGATCCTTCCGCTTCAGCCTTCCAAGGAGCTGGAACTACAGGTGTGTGCCACTGCCCAGCTAATATTTTGATTTATTGTAGAGACGAGGTCTCGCCAAGTTGCCCAGGCTGGTTTTGAACCTGTGGGCTCAGGCAATCCTCTCACCTCAGCCTCCCAGTGGGCTGGGATGACAGGCTCGAGCCCCTGCGCCTGGCCCCAAATTTCTTTATAAGGACACCAGTCAGATTAGCCCCTTGCGCCCGTGTGGCCTCATCCTGCGACAGCCACTCTTTGGGGCTGCATCCAACGGGCACGTTGACTGCACCCAACATCCCGACTGACCTGCCTGCAGCCGCTCAGGGCTCCCCAGCTTGCCCCTGTGGGCGTCAGCCCCTCCCTTCTCACAGAAGAGGAAGGTGCTCAGGACAGGGCCAGAGGCTGGGCGGCGAGGCGGTCCCGACATCACGTGCATTTCCCAGCCTCACGCTCCAAGAGCAGGTTCCTGTCCCACCAGAGACCCACTGCCTCCTCCACTTGCCTCCCCCGAGCGGCCGTGCCAATGCGACCCAGGGGGCAGCCTCCAGCCAGCCCACCTGCTCGGCACCCGGGGGTGGCTGCCAAGGTGCGAGGACTCAGGGGACGGATTCTTGTGGAGGACGGCCACAAATCCGGGAACAGCCTTCGCCTCAGGCACAGATGCCAGCAGCCACTGACGGAGACCTGATCCTGGCCCGGGTCTTTGTGGCAGGAAAGAGCTGACTCATCCAGCAGGCGACGCAGTGTGGAGGCAGGGAGACCCCCGCGGCGCCTCACCCCGGGAGGCCTGTGGAGACGCAGGTCAGAGCTGCCCTCCACCTGGCTTCCGCACGTTGGGACCTCGGGTGACAGAACCGCCTGGTGAAGGCTGGCACGTGTCCACGGGTGCCACAGCGCCATTCGCCTGGAGGGGGTGCAGACCCTCCCCCCTCTCTGTGGCCAGAAAGGGCCTCGGCGGGGAAGCCCTCCTGAGGAGGGCATGACGCACACACACGACCGTTTCCATGGCAGGCAGCGGTCACGGCTGCCAGGGACTCGCGGCCTGTCTTTTAAAGACACCTGGCCCTTTCCCGGTGCCAAGCGCAGGTGCGTTTCAGTTCAGCTCTGATTTCTGCACAAGCCTGTGCCTCGGGCAAACTGAAGTACCTTAAGGATGAAACGAGCTGCTCACAGAAGCTCACACCACCAACACCCCTGTAGAAAAAATCCCAGTCGGGCATGGCCCGTCGGCCGTCCCAGTCATCGGGAGGCTAAGGCGGGAGGATGGGTTGAGCCCAGGAGTTGGAGGCTGTAGTGAGCTATGATCGTACCAGGATACTCCAGCCTGGGTGGCAGAGCGAGACCTCCTCTCAAACAAACACACAGACAACAACAAAGTACTAAGAGGAGGCAGGCGTTGCGACGGCTTTTTTTTCAATGAGGAAAAAGCACCACATTTATCTGAAAGCCACAGAAAGAATCCGGTACACTCAGAGAGCATCTCCGTGAGCCCCAGCAACTGCGTGAGGCTGGACAGAAACCTCGTCGGCCTGTTCCCAAGGACTGCAGCGAGGCCCATTCACACGCAGCAAAGACCAAAGGCCACCACAGTGGGGCCTGAGGTTCCACGTGCCTTGGGCAGGCTCTCCAGGCAAGCCACCCTGTGGACACTCGTCTTTATGCCCTGAAAACCTGTGCACGTGCCAAGTTCAGAACAGGCCGTGACTGCGACAGGCTTGCTGTGCTCAGCGGGTCTTGTGCACCCACACGTGCCAACTGTGGCCCTCCGTGAATCTAAGGCAAACTTGGATATCATAAAGTTCACGTGTATGTAATCAGTACATATTTCCAAAAGGCAATGATTTATATAAAACACAAACACTGCCGGGCATGGTGGCTCACACCTGTAATCCCAGCACTCTGGGAGGCCGAAGCAGGAGGATTGCTTAAGGCCAGGAGTTTGAGACCAGCCTGGGAAACACAGCAAGACCGTGCCTCTACCAAAGGGGAAAAAAATTAGCTGGGTATGGTGGCGCACACCTGTAATCCTAGCTACTTGGGAGGGTGAGGTGGAAGGACCACTTGAGCCCAGGAGTTCGAGGCTTCAGTGAGGTATGACCGCACCACTCCAGCCTGGGTGACAGAGGGAGCCCCTGTCTCTAAAAACAATAATAAAAATAAATAAAGCATAAACACAATAGTCAGTAATTCCAGTAAACTGGCGTCCTGTGCCTCCTGACAGGCTGCCCTGAGAAGACCTCCTCGGCGTTTCTGGGCCAGAAAGGCGCTGCCAGGACCTGATAATTGAGAAACGCCAGACAAACCTAAGCCACGGAAAATGCCACGGAGTCACTGGCCAGGACGCTTCAAAAACGTCAATGTCGGGAAACAAGGAAACACCAAGGACCACTCTGGCTCAAAGCAGGGTAAGAAGGCATGACACCACGTGCAACTCCTGCTCCCGGCCCTCAGGCTCCAGAACCTTCTTCTGCTTTGGAGAACGTTCTGGGGGACAACCCGGCAATGCCAACTGCACATCCCGAATCCTAGCGAGAACAGGGCAGTGCTGCATTCATGCTAATTACCCAGTTTTGAGAACTGTACCTGGTTATGTAAGAAAATATCTTTGCTAAGAAACAAATACTGACGTCTCTAGGGATAAAAGGGCACCAGCTGTAGCTCACACTCAAGCAGCTAAAAAATAATCATGGGCATTTGTGGAACATACACACACGAGGGAGAAGAAGGTCAACAGGTGAACTATAACCATATTTGGGAATCCATGTGTCTGATATACAGGCGTTCTCTGTGCTGTTCTTTTTTCTTTTTTTTTTTTGAGTTGGAGTCTCACTCTGTCGCCCAGACTGGAGTGCAGTGGCCGCTCCCGGCCACCGCAGCCTCGACCTACTGGGCTCCGGCGATCCTTCCGCCTCAGCCTTCCGAGTAGCTGGAATTACAGGCACACGCTACCATGCCCGGCTAATTTTTTGATTTATTGTAGAGATGAGGTCTTGCCTGCCCAGGCGGGTCTCAAACCCGCGGGCACAAGCAATCCACTCACCTCAGCATCCCAAAGGCGCGGGATTACAGGTTGAGCCACCGAGCCCAGCTTCTGTGCTGTTCTTACAACTGTTCTGTAAGTCTGGAATTGTCTAAAAAGTATCCATCAATTTCTATTTAGTTGGGTTTCTTTTAACATAAGTAGGCACTGCATTTTGACAAATGTTTATTCTGCATCTGTAGAACGTTGTTGATATTTTTTCTGTATACGTTAATGAATTCTAATGTTAAACCATCTTTGCATTCCTTGAGTGAACCCCTAGTGATCATGATGTGTGTTTTTTTTTAATGTGTTGTAGATGCTTTAAGAGTTTTAGTTCAATTTTCAGAAGTAAGCCGATTGTTTATTTTTGCTGAAGCACTATTTTGTCAGGTTTTGGGAATCAATGTTAAAATCGCTATGTAAAGTGGCTCTAGTGCACAGAAAAAGGAAAATTCCCAAGGTAGCTTCGGTTGCCCTGAAACTGAGTGACCTCAAGAGGTCTGAAGGGTCTTGGCGATGCCGTCTGGGCTCAGGGCTTTTCTGCGGGAGAGCGCGTGCCTTTCGCTGTTTATTCCAGGACAACTGGTCTGTTTTGACTTTGGCTTTCTTAGGATCAAATTTGGAAAGTTGTACTTTTCTGGAGAATGATCCGTCTCACTTGCGTTTTCCGATTCTTTACTTGTGACCGTACAGCCGGCCCACCGTCCGTCTCCTGCCGCGGGGGGCCGGCCCTGCCCGCACTTTCATTCCACGCCTGTGGGTGGATCCTTGCTGCGTGCTGAGGCTTTTCAAACAGCTTTTGGATGTATTCCTGTTGTTTTTTATTTCATCACTTTCTGCTTTCATTTATTTCCTTTTGGTTTCTTTGTTGTTCTCTTGCTACCATGTCTGTGTAGGAATGTGTATCCTTTTATCCATACAGGTGTTTAAATAATCCTCCTGACAATGCCTTCAGCCAGATTTCAGCGTCCATAGGCTGCGTGGTTTATGGTTTCAAATAAATTCTTCCATTCCGATTTGCTTTCCAACTCAAAAGGTGCTCAGTGGCATTTTTTGCTTTGTCTCTTCCAGGCAAAAGTTTCTTGTGATTTTATTATTGATGTCTAGAGAAAATTGCTTTGCACTATTTCTATCCTTGGGCATCCGAGGGTGTCTCTGTGGTCTAAAACAAAATCAATTTTCTGGAATGTCTTGTGTGTTTGAAAAGAAGGGGTGCTTGGCGTCATGCTGGAGGTTGGAAGATACCGCATGGCTTTCCTCGGGGATTCTGTGTTTGGCAGTTTCTCGGCCACTTGACCTGTCTTGGACTGGGAGATCATCCTTGGGTTCCTGACTATTTTGCCATAGAACTCCATTTCCATACCTGATTTGTTAAAGCTATTAACTACCGGATGCTTGAGCATAAACCACCTTTACACCCTTGCTGTGAATGCCAGGCTCGACAAAGTCGAGTGTGCTTATTTTCCAAGGCTTCTGCTCTGAATTCCATGGGGTTAGATGTCAGACCTGCAACCTGCGCCTCCCCGGCTTCTGCCCAGCACCCGGCACAGCCTTGCTCTGGGTGTCTCTTTCCTTTGTCAGCCCATCTGAAAGCTCTTCCTTTAGTAGGCGAGCAAGCCACGTGCCTCAGATACGGTCAGTGCACGCAGCCTTGGCTCTGCCGTGGGGTCCTGTGACCTCTGGATGTGTGCCATGTGCGTGTGTGCACACTGCCTCTCTGTTGCCACTTGCGCAGCGCTGACTCGGTCCTGCAGACCCAGAACGTGGATTCTGCCTTTGTTCTGACCATTGCCTTTACAGCACGTCTTCACACAACCCCGGTGACCCCCACTCTCGGCTGTCACCCTGGCTCTCCACGGCAGGCAGCACTGACACCAGCCTGTCACCCCTCGCTGTCCCTGAATCGAGGCGGGTCTCCACGCAACCCCGTCCCGCTCCCACACTGTCGCCGTGACACTGTGTCTCCTCTGTCTCGGCCCAGAGCCACCCCACGCCACGCGTCCCTCGGCCTGTGGGCTCTGCTTCCTCTCCGTCTACCAATTCCTGCCCACCCTCAAGAGTTCAAAGCCAGGCACAGTGGCTCATGCCTGTCACCCCAGCGCTCTGGGAGGCCAAGGAGGGAGGATCCCTAGAGCCCAGAAGATCAGTCCAGCCTGGGCAACACAGTGAGACCCGCATCTCTCCAAAAAATAAAAAAATGAGCCAAGTGTGGTGGCTCACGCCTGGCGTCCCAGCTACTTGGGGGACCGAGGCAGAAGGATCACCTGACCCAGGAGTTGGAGGCCGCAGTGAGCCGTGATCCTGCCACTGCACTCCAGCCTGGGTGACAGTGAGACTTTGACTCAAAAAAAGAAAAAAAGCCATAGTCTCTTCCCCACACTCCCTCGCCACCGTGGTCTTCACTGTCTTCCCCGAGTGAAGGCTCTGCAGGTGGCTTTCTGCTGGCAACCCCCCAGGGCCGCGTGGCTCGGGGATGGCCCGAGTAGGCTCTGTGTGTGTCCCTGCTGGCCGGGCTTCTGACCGCCCATCCCCTAGAGGCCCGGTCCATCAGCTCTCAGGGTTCAGAGCCTCTCCGGACGCCCAGGCTCCTTTGCCCGAGGTCTGTTCAGGCTCGTCCTGATTTCCGGAATGCTCTGCCTCTCCGGCCCTCTCAGCCCCGCCCGGCGCCCCGGGGACACAGTTGCTGCGCCTCTGCCGGGCCCCGCTGGCCGTCCCTCCAGCTGGGCCTTGCAGCCCCCCCTTCCGTCCACCGGCCCCCCGAGCAGCTGCCCCTGCGGGAGCTCCGTGGCCCACAAGCAGCCTCCAAGGCCGGAAGGAGCTGGGGTCTCACGAGAGCTCCTCCCCCACAGAGCTCCATAAGCTTCTTGGGGGCGAGGCCTCACACCCGCCCTGGACGTCACCGGACCTGGGCAGCAGTCCAGGAAGCACAGGTGCCCTGAGTATGTGCGCGTGTGTGTGCATGTGCGTGCATGTGCACACTCATGAGTGCATGCCCATGAGGAAGCACACCTCCCAGCACACGTGGTGAGTGTGGAGTCCCAAAGCTGACGCCCAGCCGCCACCGTGCTCCCAGCAGCCGTCGGAGGCCGGTGAGGTGCTGCGTGGAGTCCCTCCCCAGGTGCCCACCAAGGTGAGCCTGCTCCCCGCGAGTCGACAGGTGCTAACTGGCAGCAGCAGCACAGAGGTCTGCATGGCTCCCAGGCAGGCCCCGGACCCCACCCCGTCTCCTGGGACCCCCGTGGGCGCCGGGCCTGTTCTTCAAGCAGACTGAGTCTTCTAACTGTTGTGTTCCTCCGTACCTCGGAATCCAGTTCTGCTCCAGAGACACGCATGTGCCCCACGGGTGTGGCACCACTGATCACACACACACACGCACCTATATACACACACATGCAGACACACAAGCACACACGAACATAGACATACACAGACACATGCACACAAGTACACATACATGCAGACACACACAAACATAAACATGCACAACCATGCAAACACATGCACATGCAGACATACATGCACGCACACACAGACACGTGTTCTGCGACA
>NW_007098538.1:1098-12164 GCF_000164805.1 Carlito syrichta | reverse complement strand
GCACGGTCATCCGCCTGCTTCTGACTTCAGATCCAGGGAAGGTCCCAACCGCGTAAGGGACGGGGCAGATCAAGAGGAGGGAAGACTTGTCACGGTCACGGCCCCTGCTAGAAAACACAGCACTCACGAAGAGGCGTGTCTGTCACAGCAGGAAGGGAAGCAGGGACAGCGCCACGTGCAAGACTGCACCAGCCTGACCACATGAGGGGGGACGTCCCACGGGTGCTGAGGCCTTCAAGGCGCAGAGAGAGGTGGGGTTGCATCGCAACTCATCTCACGGTCTACTTCCCTTAGTAAAGAAGAAATTGCGCTTTGGAGCTGCAGACGGTGCCGCCGAAGGACCCAGTCCTGGCACCGGGGTCGAGGCTGGAATCTGGCTAAGTGTCAAGGTCAAATGCTAGACCGGCTCAGAGGAGACCACAGACACACGCTGTGGGGAAACAAAGGCACAGCTAACAACAGTTACAGGCCCAGTCTGCAGGGCTGGTCTGCCTTCTGTTTCTCAAGGCATCTCCAGGCACTTTCCCAAAGCAAGACGGTGATTCCCAGCATTTCTGAGGAAAAGTGTCACTGGGGTAGCACAGAAACGTAAACTCTTACTCGACAGTCCTTTTTTAAGAACACATACCTGGAAAAATGCCTAAGAAGTTACACGTTATTCTGTGTGGACTTCCGTCTCTCATGTGAATGTGAGTTCACCCCACAGTCTCTCCAGACCCCAGAGAATGGAGGCGAGGGAAGAGGCGCACGGCGCCGACAACCTGCAGTCTGGGGACCTGCAGTGGGACACGCCTGGGGGAGGGGTGTGGGGGAGGGGCGTGAGGGTTCAGCAGGGGGCGGGAAAGAGGGTGCGGTGGGGAGGGGCCAGGTGAGAGGGACACGGGGGTGCGGTGGGGGCGTGGTCTGGGGAGAAAGGTGCAGGGCTGCAGTGGGGGAGGGCCCAGGGTGCCGTGCGGGACGGTGGGGGGGGAGGATGCAGGCGTGTGTGGGGGCGGGGCCCGGGCAGAGGGCACAGGGACGCCGAGGCAGAGCCCTGAGGTCTGACGCTGCAGTGGTCTCCAGCCCCGCACGGGTGAAAGCGGCCCGTCGTGAGAGACTGCATGAGCCTCCACCAGGGCTCTGTCCAGGCCCGCTCGTGCCTGGGAATCCAGCCCCCACGTCGCTGTCGACGTCGCTGGCGAGACTGGGCCGCTCCCAGCGTGCCATTTCCATCCTCTCCCAGAGGCGGAGCCGCCGGCCGGCGTGGAGGGGCAGGCACCGGCTCTGTGCCCGCCTCAGCGTCTGGACCTTCCGCGTCCCTGACTGCGGGGATGCCCGCCCTGGCACTCCCACTTGGGCCTCCCGGGCTGGCCCTTCGGGGCACGGCCCCACTCTCCCCGGGGGGCGTGCCCTCCGCACACAGCCTGGCGAGGTCAGGACCCTCACACCCTCCCACGGGAAGCCCGGGGACGCGAACTGTCGCCTGCCCTCCTCCCAGCCTGCCGGGGCTTCCGAGCCCTTCCCTCGGCTACGCTGGCCTTGCGGCGCGGCTCGCGTGGCGCCCGGTCGCCCAGAGGGAGCCCGTCCCAGCTCCTGGCGGGCCGGCAGCTTCCCTGGGCCGGACTTCAGACGGGTGGGCTGTCCCCAGCACGCCACCTAGTGCTAAGGCGCTCCTCCAGACACCCCGACACAGCGTGCTTCCTCGATCGGCGCCCGTCGGGAGGGGTGAGGACACAAGATGCCTTCCAGAAGACACAAGCCTCCGGGAAGACCAAACACCCAGATGACGCACCCTCCGTGGAGAGACGCGGCCCGTCACCTAGAGACAGAAAGTCCAGGGCCTTCCAGGAGCAAGACGCACCGGCCCCCAGGGGCCAGGCCGCGGGGCGGGCCGTGGGCCGGCGCGTGCGGTCGAGACGAGAGTGCAGGCAGTGGGAGGACCTGGAGCGGCTCCCCTCAGAACTGCCATCTTGTGTGGAGACGGTGGAGCGGAACGAAGGGGAGGACCCGGCCGTGAGCCCGGGCGTTCCTTCCATCAGCGCTTGGGCTCTGCACCAGAAGGGACCTCGTGGCTGCAGGACGCTCCTTCCGGACCGGCAGGCCAGTGCCCTCTTGTCTGTAGGGGCTGTGCCTCTGAGAGCTCTCTAGCGCTTTCCGTCACGCGCGTCCTCCCTCTGCGCAGAGAGAGCCGCACAGGCGGAGGCTTGGCCTCACTGCAACGCTTCGCTAGTTTTCCACCGGAAGGTCAGTCTTCTCCACGGTGACTGGCGGTGGACGGTTTGATGCTCAAGCCGAAAAACCCCTCCATTTTGTGTCCCCTGGGCCCTGCGCGAGAATGCACCCCCACAGTGACGAGAACGGCCTCGCGGCACGGACACAGACGCCGCCCAGCTCGACGGCCCGCCGGCTGCCCACCGCACATGCTGTTGCGGCATTTCCTGCGTCCCCCTGATGGAGCAGCTGGAAGACGAACGCAGGCACGGAGCACTGGGGTGGACGGTCAGGCTCTCCCAGGTCTTGTGGGCGGCTGAGGGGATTCACGCCTTGGCCCGGCTTCCACCCACGCTGGGCACGCAGCCCTGTGGACCAAGGTGGGGGAAGCCCGCGGCTTTACGCCCCTGGGAGGCAGGACCCGCCTCGCTAAGGACAAGATGCTCTGGGCTCCACCAGCGTCCAGGGAGAGGCCTGCATGTCCCGAGAGGAGACGGGTGGCAGGGATTACAGGGCTCCTGGGGATCGGCGGCGTCTGTCTCGACAGATGGGCGGGATCTTAGCCTAGAAGCGGCAAGGCCAGAGGGAGGAAGAGGGTTTCTCGGCCGGGGGACTGGTTTGAGCAGGACGCCGACGACCCACGGTCCCCTTGGCCCAGTTGGAGCAGGGTGGACACGCACGGGGACCGTCTGCGCTTGGCGTTCTGGTGACTGAGGACGTCCTAGAACAGGGGTCCCCAACCCCCAGGCCGTGAACCAGAACCGATCTGCGGCCTGTTAGGAACTGGGCCACCCAGCAGGAGAGCGGCAGGTGAGCAAGTGCAGCTTCAGCTGTGTTCGCAGCCCCTCCCGTCGCTCGCGTGGCTGCCCGAGCTCCGCCTCCTGTCAGAGCAGCGGCGGCACCAGATGCTTGAGCGCGAGCCCCACCGTGAACTGTGCCTGCCAGGGGTCTCCTAGGGAGAATCCGATGTCTGGGGATCTGCGGGGAGCCGAGGCGGTGAGGCCCGCGCGGGGGAGTGGCTGCAAACACAGACGGACATGAGCAGTGGTTCAGATCTTGCAGAGGCATCTGAACCCCTGCCGTGAGCGGTGCCCGAGCTGATGGACTTCAACTGTGCGGCTGCCCCGGTGGCAGCTTCACGGCAGACTCCGACACCCACTTTAGTCCCCATGTGGCCAGCCCATGATTTTAGTTACCTCTTCTGGCTTGCCTCTTTTTAACGGTGAGCTGCATAATTGTCTCATTATATACTACAATGTAATAATAATGGAAACAAAGTGCACAATAGAAGTCATGCACTTGAGCCATCCCGAGACCATGCCCCATGGCCAGTCCAGGGAAAAACTGTCTTCCGTGACAGCAGGCCCTGATGCCAAGAGGGTTGGGGACTGCCGGGCTGGAACGCTGAACACACTTTCTCCAGGAAAGTTCAACTGTCTTTAAATATCCAGCCTCCCTCACAGAGCTCATCATATAAAGCACACAGTTAAGGAGAAAGCCCACTCACTTTCTGCTAAAACACCAACAAAATCGTTCGTGCTGTCAGGCAGAAACGCAAGGGGACAGAGGTGCTGGGGAGACGAGCTGCCCCTGCCTTCCAGACCCCTCAGCCGCCCGAGGCAAGCACCACCGCTCCAGCAGCTCGGAACGCTCGTTCCCAGCCAGGTGACGGATGGCACTCCCTGTCACTGAGAGATGAAAAACACCGTGGCCCGTTCTATCAGTGTGGGCCCTCTGGCAGACTAGAGGACCCCTGGGAATCCTGGGGGTCTACCCCAAGCCCCGGCACGTCAGAGCCCCTGCCCGCCCTGCAGCTGCCACACCTGGTCCCCAGAAACTGCCCACACCCCTGTGGCCATGCTTCCAACACCGACTAGTCGCACGCCAGCTTGTCCCCAGGCCTGTGTGAGTTCACGTGCACCGAACACGCTCCCCAAAGGAATTCGGGAAGCCCTGCCAGTTTCTCAGGAATAAAGTCCAAGTCAGGAAGGCTCCGAGGAACTGCTCGGATGCAACACAAGAAGTCAATCACGTAAGCTGGGCTCGGTGGCTCAGCCTGTAGTCCCAGCACTTCGGGAGGCCGAGGTGAGAGGATTGCCTGAGCCCACGGATTTGAGACCCGCCTGGGCAACTTGGCAAGACCTCGTCTCTACATTAAATCAAAAAACTAGCTGGGCATAGTGGCACGTGCTTGTGTTTCTAGCTACTTGGAAGGCTGAGGCAGAGAGATCGCCTGAGCCCAGTAATTCGAGGCTGCAGTGACCATCAGTGTGCTACTGCACTCAGGCCTGAGCAACAAAATAAGACTCCGACTCAAAAAACAAAATTAGCCAGGCTTGGTGGCTCAGCCTGTAATCCCGTGCTTTGGAAGGCCGAGGTGAGTGGATGGCCTGAGCCCGCGGGTTCGAGACCCGCCTGGGCAACTTGGCCAGCCCTCATCTCTACAATCAATCAAAAACTCAGCCAGGCGTGGGAGCGCGCGCCTGTAATTCCGGCTCCTCGGAAGACTGAGGCGGAAGGATCGCCGGAGCCCAGCAGGTCGAGGCTGCGGTGGCCGGGAGCGGCCACTGCGCTCCAGTCTGGGCGACAGAGTGAGACTCCGACTCAAAAAAAAAAAAAAAAGAAGTCAATCACGTATCACCAGCCTGCAAGTGCCCTTCCACAAAACACACAATCATCTTTTGAGAAAGTCCCACTCGGGACTCACAAAACCACACAGGAGAGACAAAGTCAGGCATTTGGCGTGCTCTGGCGGTGGCTGACTTCTCTCTGAGGCAGCGTGTCGAAATCCCCCCTGCTCAGGACCGTTGCCTGCAACGTTAAACGGCTTACGAGGACAAGCAGCGACTCCCGAGGAAACCCCACGAGCTTCGGAAGAACCAGAAAGCTGCAAGTCCAGCGTCCACCAAAGTGTGTGCACGCCAGGGTGCCAGAAACGACGCACACACGTTTTAAGCGATGGCAGGAGATACTCGCCGCGATCAGAAGTGTCTGGCGGCTGACGGCAGCTGTTGAGAGCGCCCTTGGGATTAAGAAGCAAAAAATGCGCCTTCTCTTGTTGTAGGCGTACATTGAGTGCTACCACAGTAACGTGGTCATTTCCTTTCGGAAAGCACATACACATTCTTTTGAAGCCCTCAGTATGCAGAGTCGGGGCCTCACTCTGGCGCCCAGGCTGGAGTGCAGTGGCACCATCCTGGCTCACCGCAGCCTCGAGCACCTGTTTTCCAATGCCCTCCCACCTCGGCCTCCTGAGTAGCCGGGACTATCGGTGTGTGCTACTGCACCCGGCTGATTTTTTTCCTCTGTTTTGTAGATATGGGGGTCTCACTTTGCTGCCCAGGCTGGTCTCGAACTCCTAGCCCAAGTGATGCTCCCACCTCAGCTGGGATCACAGGCGTGAGCCGCTGTGTCGGCTCCTCTACCCAACTATTAAGGAGGCTCTCTCGTGGGCTCCAGGTGCAGCCGGCTGTCGCTGGCGCATGACGAGCACCCCCGCCGCCGGAGAGGCCGCGGTAAACCATCCTCAGCCGTCAGATTTGCGAATGTCCAGGACGCTGGGTGAGGCCGCTGTCACGACTCAACCGTCCCCAGCACACGTGATGAGGGTCCCGCCAGAAACACCAGGCCCATCAGAGAGCCCTCCCCAGCCTTGGCGGCCTGCCGGCATGTCCTCCTCTCCTGAAGTGTGCTTCTCCTCCGGTCAGTCGCACCCACGCCCGCAGTGAGACCCTCGCCCTCGCAGGCTTCGCCCGTCACTCCTCCCACATCCTCTCCCTCCCAGTTCCCCCGGATGCCCACGCCCACCCACTCGGAATCCCAACCACTCCCTACCACACCGCATCGAAGGACGAGGCTAACCGCGTGGAATTCCCACCCCTCGAAGGCTCTGATGTAAAAGCAGCAGCTTTGAGGCTCCCTGGTGCTGCAGGGGTCGCTTGTAGGGGTCTCCCTCCTCGACCCACGCCACAGCCGAGCTCGTGCCGCCGTCTCCCTATCCGCAGAGCTTTCACCAGCGCCTGGACGGCATCGCTCAGAGGCTTGCTGGAAATGCGTTGCTGGCGTCTTGACAGACACCGCCGGCGGGTCAGGACAGGCGGGACTTTCAGAGAGAGCCCAGCAGGCGGGGACGTGCCAGGGTCAGAAAAGCCCGCCATGCGCCCTGCCAGCCGCGTGGCCACCTGCCGTGGGCGCCGCCCCTCCCGACGTCCACCATGAAGGTTGCTCGAGGCCCAAGCACATCCTGATCGCCAGCCTCAAGTGTCAGGAGGATGCGTGGCAGAGAACGTCTGTCTAAGTGGAACCTGCTCCCGGCCGCTGCCCCGTCACGTGGCCACTGGAGACAGAACGTGCTGTTGACCCTCTGACCGCCGTGTGTGCAGGTCAGATCCGGGGCTGGTGTTTGATATGCAAGCAGTGTGGGAGCCAGAGAGCCGGAGGGGCGCTAAGCCCACCCTGCTGAATGCACTGTGTGTGCACGTGTGTGCATGCACGCGTGTGTGCACGTATGCCTCTCACCTGTAGAATGCCATAGACCATCCAGGGCGAGGCCTCCCTCCTCCAAGGCAAGCGCCGTCCCTGGGCCCGAGTCCGGGTCCACCCGCCCCTCCTGCCTGCTCCCGGGGCCCAGCCTCCCGTCTCGGGGACCCGGCTGCTCCCCCTCAGGCCCAGTGGGCCACGTGCCACAGAATCCGCCCCCAGAAACAGGCCATGTGTCAGGGAGGGGCTAGGCCTTGCCGCCTGCCACCCCCGTCACCGGCCTCCGACCGTGGCTGGGGCAGCTGCTCGGCAGGACCTGGGTGGACGGAAAGGCGGGCAGCGGGACCCAGCCGGAAGGATGGCCAGCAGGGTCCGGGCAGAGGCTCGGCATTGTGTCCCAGGGGTGCCAGGGCGGGGGCTGACAGGAGCAGGGAGGCAGAGCATTCCGGAAATCAGGACGGGTCTGAACAGACCTCGGGCAAAGGAGCCCAGGCGTCCGGCGAGCTCTGATCCCGAAAGCAGAGGGACCGGGTCTCCAGGGGACGGGAGGTCAGAAGCCCGGCCGGCAGCGGCGTGCGCAGAGCCCGCTCGGGCGGTCCCCGAGCCACGCGGCCCTCGGGGAGTTGCCAGCAGAAAGGCACCTGCAGAGCCTTCGCTCTGGGAAGACGGTGAGGACCTCCGTGGCGAGGGGGTGAGGAGTGGAGAGACCACGGCTGCAGGATGGGCTGGGCTCCCCAGACTCCAGAGGGGACAGGAGGAGGCCCTGGGCGGCCATGGGGACGGACGGCGGGCTCTGGGTGGGCGCCTGCAGTTAGCTCGCAGGCGAGCTGAGCACAGGAAGAACAGAAGTCAAGGTACCGGCGTCTGCACCACTCGGCGCCCGTGTCCACCCTGAAGCCCCCGCACCTGCAGCGGCCATGTGGGCTTCACCCATGCAGCTCCCGCCAACCCTCCAGCGTGTGCTGCCACCTCGCTCCCGTCTGTGCCCCAGGGCTCTGGGGACGTCTGGCCCTCCTCAACAAGGGGAGGCCCTGGGAGGCTCAGGGCGCCCCGCCCTCGCCGACGTTGCCAGCCAGGGAGAGGAAGAAACCAGGTCCCCGACCCTACCAGTCTCCACACAGACCTGGGCGACCGCAGGAAACCACCCACGCTTGGCCTGTCCCCGCCACTTGCCGGGTTCTCAAGCGAAAGCGACCACCGGAGCTGTGGCTCAGACCCCCTGGGCCAGGGAGCCCCCGACACGCCACTCACAATCAGATCACGCCACAGAAGCAGACACACAGGTGCCCAGCTCTGACGAGGGGGTGGCAATGGCACTCAGCCTAGAACACGCCCAGGACAGAGCCCCAGACTCAGCCCCCGGCGAGCAGCCGTGGGACGCCCTCCCGGCCCGGCGCGTCTGCAGTTCAGGCTGGCCGCCGTCATGCCAGCTCGGCGTGAGGCCGGGAAAGCCCGTCGAGGGCTGCACGGAGAACCACCAAGTCCCCTCTCAGGCAGCCGCGGTCCTGCCAGCTCTCAACCCTGGCCACGCCCTCGCCATCTGATCCAGGCGTCCCTGTGGGCGCCCGCGGCTCTGGCCAGGGAACACGGCACTTTCGGTCCCTCCGGAAGGGCAGGCGACAGAGACACGCAGGCACAGCCGAGAGGCCGAGCCCTTCCTGGGCCAGGAGACCCGTGCGGCGTCCAGACTGGCCGGGACGGAGAGACGGCGATGCCCAGCCCGGGGCCGAGGGCAGGCTGGGCACGGGGCCACTGGTCCCGCAAAGCATGGGCTCCCGCCTCTCGGGCGGCCTACCTCCAACCGCAGGCCACACTCCAAGCGCGGCCCGAGGCCTTCAAACCTGAAGCCGCCTTGGGCCTCTGGACACCGCCCTCCCAGAACGCCCAAGACGGCGTCCTCGGGGCCTCCAGTGGAGCCAGCCTCCCGTTCAGATAATGTTCACAAAACCCACCAGGGGCTGCGACGACCACATGCCACGCACCTTGGGACGGACCTCGCGCCCTGAATCCGCCCCCGCCCCTCCCCCCGCACGCGGTCAGCTGCCCCGAGGAAAGACCAGAACGGCAGAGAGCAGCGCTAGTCCCGTTGGCGGGAAGACCAGCACGGGCACACAGGGGCAGGGCCGGCGGGTGCTTACCTGTGGGCGTGGCCGGCCCCCCACGTCCATCTTGAACGAGCCTGATGACATCGGACACGTCAACCCGGCGATCCGGCTCTTCCCCTCCAGCCTCCCCGGACCGTCGTGGGGAAGGACTGTGGCTCCCGGGATTCTTGCACAGGAGAAACCGCCAACACCCAGACATGAGGCTGCGGGCCAAGAGGAGAGGTCAGGCGGGAAACGCGGCCACACGCACAAGGGACGTCGGGTCCTGGGGATAAAGCCGGGCGGCCTGACCGGCCCTCAGCCGCGTTTGTTCTGAGATGACACGGCTCGTCTACAAGGAAACTCATTTTTCTCCGGCAAATGTCCACTGGGCCAGCGTCCAGCCCAACTAGTGGCCCCCTTTATGATACCGAGTCGAGGGTTGCATAAACAAAACAGGCCTTCTGCTGCTCAAGAAAAGAAGGGAGCTGGGTGCGGCGGCTTGTACCTGTCTTCCAGCACTTTGGGAGGCTGAGGCGAGAGGATTGCCTGAGCTCAGGGGTTCCAGACCAGCCTAGGCAACTTGGCAAGACCTCGTCTCTGCAATGAATCAGAAAATCAGCCAGGCGTGGTAGCACATGCCTGTAACTCCAGCTACTTGGAAGGCTGAGGCGGAACGATCACCTGAGCCCGGCAGTTCGAAGCTGTGGTGGCTGTGAGCATGCCACCGTGCTCCCACCTGGGTGACAGAGTGAGACTCGGACAAAAAAAAAAATGGTGGGAAACCCAGATTTTGCCCTTGACATTGAGTCTCTGGTTTCAAGGTCATGAGAGTCCCTGGTTCTCCGGGTTCCAATGTCCAATGACCGAGCTGGCAGACTCGCAAAACCAGTGCCAACGGGCCTATTAGACTCCCCAAGGCATTCCTGAGTCCTCTAAGAAAGGAATGTCTTCCGAGTTCCAAAGTAAACACCAGAGCGTTTTCCTCACTGAGAACCTGGCAAGGAGACTTGCAGCGAAGCGTTTTGGGAAGAAGCCCCGAACCCACAGAAAGCAGGTGACAGATGGCTCCGGCTGGGCCGACTGTGCTGCTGGAGCTGGTCACCGCCGGGCCCTTCTGCTTTCTGAGTCAGTCTCACTCCATCACCCAAGCTGGAGGGCAGTGGCACGATCCAGGCTCCCCGGAGTCTCCACCTCCCGGCTCGGGTGATCCTCCCGCCGCAGCCTCCCCAGTAGCTGGGACTACAGGTGCACGTTGCCACGCCCAGCTACTTCTTCTTTATTTTTGTAGCCACCCTAACATTCTGTTTTTTGTAGTGATGAGCTCTCTCGATGTGACCAAGGCTGACTTTGAACTCCTGGCTTCAAGTGATCCTCCAGCCTTGGACTCCGGGAGCACTGGGATTCCAGGTGTGAGCCACCACACCCGGCCTAAGCAGACCCTTCACGGGCGGCAGGAGCCCTCCCAGGACACAGCCGGGCCCCCAAATGCTCCCGTGTCCCCAGCACACGGCCGCCTCCTCATAGCAGGGGCTGCGTCTCCCCAGGTGGCCTCCCTCCCCAGACACACCCATGCCTCTGCCCCTGCGAGCTCCGCTGTTGGTCAGGCATCACACCTGGCTCCTTCCTGGGGTTTCCTCCTCTACCCGAGGCTTTCTCAAAGCACGCCACCAGCCCCGGGCTAGCCCAGCGGCAGAGTCCCAGAAGAGCAGCCCCGCCCACAACGGTCCTCCCTCCCCCGCACCCGCCCTCCAGCCCCGCCCTCCCCATCTCTGTCCATTCCCCACCAGCCCATCCCCCTTCCCATCCATGCCATCACCTGCCTCCCTGGGGCCTGCTGGGGCCACACACACGAGGCCCAGGAAGGGCACCGGGTGTTCAGGACTGCAGAGCCAGGATCTAAGACTCATCTCTGCATTGCTTGCATCTAATGTTGACAAGGAGGAGCTGCAGGAAACCCTGACTCAAGAAGACAAAAACAAAACGCCGACTTGTCCTTTCCTCCCCAGATGCCACTCAGAGAATCTGGGACATGAACAGACTGACCGTGAGAAGGGAAAAGACAGGGTGTTTGCTGGGAGCTCATCCATCACCCGGCTGAGCGGCCGCGGGCCCAGATCCTGGCGCCCCCAGTCCCTGGCGCCCCCAGCCCCTGGCGCCCCGCCCTCCTCCTCTCCTACGGCTGACCCCCGCAGGCGCCACCCACACGCGGCCAGGCGGCACACAGGACCCTCACACAGCCGTCTGGCTTCCCAGGGCAGGTCCCGCCGCCCTCTCGCCTGCCTCTGCGTGCCAGCCTCCGGCGTCCTGAGG
>NW_007098538.1:0-588 GCF_000164805.1 Carlito syrichta | reverse complement strand
GCTGCACTCCGGTCTGGGCGACAGAGCGAGACTCCAACTCAAAACAAACAAACAAAAATCAACCGGCGAGCTCCAGACCTGCTAGGCCAGGGGCTTGGGAAGACGCAACAGCCAGAGGGCGCCTTCCCGGAGACGCGAGACAGCAACCCCGTCACAGCCTGGCGCCCTCGTCCTCTCTGCAGTTCTCGAAGTCGTCGGTTTACAACCCACACCCTGGAGACAATCTGTTCTCTGACAGTCTGCTTTTGCTAGATGCCACCTCGCAAATTCCGAAGAAAAGCGTACAGCCACACCACCGACCCCCGCCCCTGCCTAACTACCAGATAAAACCCCTCCCCTCTTTCCCCAGTTGCGCAGCCTTGGGGCAGGAGCCCGCTGAATCGCGCCGGTGCTGATACGTGGCTACTTCCCCCGACGGCCTCGGAGTCACGGCCTCTCAGTGTTCCCGCAACAGCCCCAGACTGGGCGCCAAGAGGGACCGATCCCTCCACGCACAGCCCCCACCGCGACGCTGCGATTGCAGCAAACAACTGAAAATGAAGAGGGGGCGGGGAGGAAGGGCGGGAGATGAGGGGAGGAGGGGGAGAG
>NW_007098537.1:0-513 GCF_000164805.1 Carlito syrichta | reverse complement strand
CCATACACTTCTTTTGGTTTTTCTTCATTTGTGTAGATTTTTCTCTCTCTCCCCCTTTCCCTCCCCTTCTTTAATTCTGTTTTTGAGGTAATGTGGTGTTGGTTTTGTTTCACTTCTGCAATGTCCTGTTCATCCTTATGAGGGTCTTCTGGCTTTGTTCACTTTTGAGGTTGGAGTGTGGGCTGTGAACTGTACTTTTTGCAGTTTTGAGGTTTAATTGAGGGGGAAGCTGTGGTTCAGAATGTATATGCTGATTCTAGCATCCATGAACAGGTGTATGAGCACACTGGAACCTATTTCCCTCTGCCTTACTATCTGTCCATTCAGCAGTATGTAGTCTTGGTCCCTTAGGAACCGAGGTGGGGTTTGTTGATAGGTGGGCGGGGTTATGGAAATCTCTGCCTGGAGAATGGCTGAGGCAGTTTCAGTTTGCAGATCCATTTCTCTCCACTCGTCTGGGTCCCCAAGCTTGGGGTCACATGCTGAGTGCCTCAGCCAGGGTGGGCCCAGAGC
>NW_007098536.1:0-514 GCF_000164805.1 Carlito syrichta | reverse complement strand
TCGCAGCCACCACAGCCTCGACTTGCTGGGCACAGGTGATCCTTCCACCTCAGCCTTCCAAGTAGCTGGAACTACAGGCACATAGTCACTATGCCTGGCTAATTTTTTGATGTACTGTAGAGATGAGGTCTCGTCAAGTAGCCCAGGCTGGTCTTGAACCCCTGGACTCAGGCAATCCTCTTTACTCGGCCTCCCAAAGTGCTGGGATTACAGGCTTGAGCCACTTCACCCAGCCCAACACAGGCATCTTAACAAGGAAAACAAGGATCCCTGAGCTCACTGGCAGACAAGTGACAAAGAGGAAACAAAACACTAAGAAGTGCTATGTATCATATCACACTGAGATGACACAGATACCAGGGTATGGCGACCTTAGCTGGGCTGAGGGAGATGGGATTATCAGGGACATAATATGTAATTTTTATTTTTTTTGAGTTGGAGTCTCACTCTGTTACCCAGACTGGAGTGCAGTGGCCTCTCCTGGCCACCGCAGCCTCGACCTGCCGGGCTCCGG
>NW_007098535.1:0-484 GCF_000164805.1 Carlito syrichta | reverse complement strand
CTTCGTTCCATTCCTCTCCATTCCAATCCATTCCTCTGAATTATATTCCATTCCATTACATTCCACTTCCTACCATTCCATTCCTCTCAATTCCAATCGTTCCTGTGAATTCTATTCCATTACATGCCATTACATTCTATTCCTCTCTATACCACTCCACTCCTCTTCATTTCTCTCGATTCCATTCCATTCCATTCATCTCCATTCAATTCTTTCCCATTTCATTCCACTCCATTCTATTCCATTCCATTCCTCTCCATTTCAATCCATCGCATTCCATTACTATCCATTCAATTCCATTCCTCTCCATTCCAATTCATTCCTCTGAAGTCTATTCCATTACATTCTATTCCTCTACTTACCTGTCCATTCTTCTTCATACCTCTCAATTCCATTCAATTCTGTTCCATTCCACCCTCTCCATTCCATTCCATTCCGATACTCTCCATTCCATTCCAATCATCTCCATTCCATTCCCTTCATT